>NW_027104551.1:2030556-2100881 GCF_902728285.1 Clytia hemisphaerica
CTAAACTTTCTACATTAGTCAAAATTGTGTGTCTGTAAGTCTCGATGATATGTCTTTTTAAGATAACGGAAGTTTGTGTTCAATGAAATGCCATAGTGACCCTGTCAAAATTATCGAGGGTACCCGTCGTTGCAGACGCCCAAAGGTGTCTGAGGTGGTGAGAGGGTTGCTTCTAGGAAGAAAAAAAAGGCATTAGTCGTGAAGGAGAGGTTCGCGCTTTGCGATTGAGCCCTAAAGGTTTTCCCGTTTGTTGGCTTCACATGCGGACGGCTTAAGACCGGCGCATATGCAATGCAACCAACATTGAAACCTTTTTAAATAATGTTAAACGAAGTTTAATCATCAAACAACAATGTTGGATTTTGTTGCGTGTGTTGATGTAAAATAATTCGAAATAGTGCAACAAAAAGGCATACTGGAGAAGTGGGACGTGGGACGGTGGGACGCTCAGGTGGGACGCTCGAGTGGGACGCTCGAGTGGGACGCTCAGGTGGGACGCTAAGGTGGGACGGTAGTGGGACGGTAGTGGGACGCTAAGGTGGGACGCTAAAGTGGGACGGTAGTGGGACGCTAAGGTGGGACGGTAGTGGGACGCTAAGGTGGGACGGTAGTGGGACGGTAGTGGGACCCTAAGGTGGGTCGGTATTGGGACGCTCAGGTGGGACTGTAGTGGGACGCTCTCTCGTAAGGCTTTTGTATTTTTGCTTCTCTGATAATTATGTACGAGTAAAAAAGAACTCAAAATGAGTAAATGAATACTTTCACAAAACACATATACATGATCTGTTCTTCAGTTTTCAACCTACACAGGATTTCGGCCAAAATATATATATTGATTTTTTTTATCATATAGTGGATGATAAACGAAAATAATAATATTCAAATTGGATGTTTGATCGAAAAGCTACCAAGCAATATGCGTGCGAGTCAGAAATAAACACCGGAAAATGATGTGTAATCAATTTCTGGCTCCTTATCTTCAGGCTCATATTGTCTAATTTATAGAACAATTTTATTATTTCCAACACTTTCAATCCTTTGCAACTTTGTCTAGGCTAAATCTGGGAAAAACAACTATGGCCAGTAAAACTTTTTTACCCCCTTTAATCATATATATAACAGGTTTCAATAGGTTTTAGATTCTTCACACTAAGGTTTTTACAAAAGTGGTCCAGCAGCAGCCTGACTATATTTCGAAGAGTTTATATTTATTGAGAATAACAAAGTAATCATTCGAATCAGGGGGTTTCCCCAGAAACACGATTTTGAATTCGAATGAAAAGAAAACATTCTAATTGTAATAAGGGCTTTCCCTCAGCATGAGTGGGACGGTAGTGGGACGTTCAAGTGGGACGCTCTTTTATTAGAATATTGTCTTTTTGTCTTTATAATTATTTAATGAAAGATGTGAAATCAATTTCTGGCTCCTTTTCTTTTGGTTTGGCTAGTAATTTATAGAACACTACTGTAAGTCTGCGATAACGTATTTCGAAAAAAAATGATGCACAAACAAATGAAAATAAAACCAAAAAACTCAATAAAAATCTAAAAACAACTTTCAACGATGGACACGCGACTTTAAAAATCTTTAGCCTAGTCAACTTCATAAAATTTGATAAAGAATGATGAAGAAGTTTTTGGGCGCCACGTGTATGTTTCACCTCACGGGTTTTCCCTTTCACGTGAACAATGTAGATACTTTTATTATTCATGCTGATGGTGTAACCCTTTGTTGTCGATTCGAATGTTTTCCTTTCATTCGAATTTTGAATTCGAAAAGTAAACATCTTGTCTCTGGGGAAATCCCTGTGATTGGAATGTTCATTTTTTATATGATACTCTTTAAAATCAGTTCTCGCAGATTTAGGACATTTAGCCTCTAGGCTAAAAAGAGCGTTAGAATTGTTGAAATTGCTCTGTAAATTACACAATTGAATTACACAAAAAGAGCCAAGAGGAGGAGCCAGAAATTGATTTATCTGACTGACTAGCTTTTTGTGTCTTTGTAGCTTCGATCAAATTGATTATGTTATTATTTTATAATCCATTCACTATGAAAAAAGTCAAAAACATTTCGATCGATCTGTGTATTGTTTATAAGTACTTGACCTGTCCCTCTTCACTGTATTATAAAAAGAAAAAGACAAAATACATATAAAAGAGCGTCCCACTACCGTCCCACCTTAGCGTCCCACTACCGTCCCACCTTAGCGTCCCACTACCGTCCCACCTTAGCGTCCCACTACCGTCCCACCTTAGCGTCCCACTACCGTCCCACTTAGCGTCCCACTACCGTCCCACCTTAGCGTCCCACTACCGTCCCACTTTAGCGTCCCACTACCGTCCCACTTGAGCGTCCCACCTGAGCGTCCCACCGTCCCACGTCCCACTTCTCCAGTATGCCCAACAAAAATGCTACACTTTTTATTTGAAACTTTGTGACGTCGCAGTACTTTTTCATGAAATTGACGTCAGAACTTTTTTCGTTTACAAATAGCAGTGTAGAGTCTTCTCTAATCCGAGTTTTCTACGCTTGTCAAACTTAGCGCGAGACTTTTTGTATCGAAGGAGGATAGGTTTTCCAGCCGCGGCGTTCAAATTTTAGAAACCTTAATATGTTACTGGGCTAGCGTTACAGACATTTTTCATAAACTCATTTAGTATAGAAGATAAAATTCCAATATTTTGCGAATTTTCGTGAATTGCACTTCATATCAAGTTACTTCCTCCGATTACTTGTCCCATTAAAGTAGACAAAGATCGGCTTTCTCAACCAAGTTAAATTTTGAGAATATACCGCAGATTTGTTCCTGCAAAATCTGAAAAGATATTTAAATACTTTTTGAAAGTAAAATCGGTCCTCCTTCTTCAATCTTTTTTTGACGTCAAATACAATATGTACTGCCACGCTCTTGCGAATGAATGAAAAAGAATGGCAACAATCGATGAAAAATCCACTGAAAATGCTTGAAAAAATAGGATCCTGTACCGCAAATAAAGCTTCACGAATGAAATAATAAAGGATAATGACATGTTACAATGTAGGAAATGCAGAGATTCGTTCATTATGCTTGTTCGGAGCTTCCCGCATACCAAATTCAGCTTTTTGTCTGCAATACAAAAGCCGACGCTTCGAATGTAAAAAAATGTGTTACAGTCACGCAAATACTTTGGAAAAATCAAAACAAGTAAGCAAAGAGTCAGAAGTAACCAAATAACGCAAACAAATAACGGAAGCAGAATGTCAAGATGGGAGGTCATCAAATATTTGAATCTGTTTTCAACACTAGATTGCATAATCTAGAGAAGAAAATAGAGGAACTTATAGAGAACAAAGAAGACGACGTCGCTAAGAACCAAAACGGGCAACATATGCAGATATCACAAAGGAAGAGGTGAAGAAACAGGAGGTTCTCATCAAGAAATTTATCAAAAATGAAAAAGAAAGAAAGAGAAGAAGATCGCTGGAAGAACTTAACTAGATGTAACATCATGTCATCCATTAGGTGAGGTGAAAATAAAGATGAGAACAAAGAGGAACAGCGGGCCGTGACAAAGATTACGTGGAGGAAGTTGTAGGAATCGTATGGGATTAAAGATAAATGTTGTCACTGCAGAACGAATCGGTGCTCGAAGGATGATATTCAAGACAAAAGATGGCGGCCATTGAAAGTAACGTTGGCCAATGAAGAAGACAAGAAAAGAATTATGGCCTCAGTCCATAAACTAAACGAAGATAATTTCAGTGTAACAGATGACTTCTCCAAGAAAGAACGTGAAACCATTAAAGAATGGCATGAAAAAGCTAAAGAGAAAACGAAGAATGAGAAGGATGAATGTTGTGTATGGAAAGCGAGAGGTAGCCCTCGGGCTAAGCTCTACTTTAAGAAAATATGTGAAAAGACCGTTATTGATGAACTGTAAATTTGAATTAGATTGTTTCATAGAGGTCGATAGACCCGCGAAATATACTCCTATAATAATAACCTGATTAGTGATGAGTGTCCGAAATCACAACAAAACGAAAAGGCGACCTTAAAACTCTAAATTACTTAATTTTTTTTCCAGGAAAGAATGCTTCTCGAAATGCTTTATTTGAGTAACGACAAATCGGAATACCTTAAAAAAAGGGAAATAATTTTCAAAAATCCCTGGGGAAATGAAAGAAATTTTTCCGAATACTCTCGGGTACCTATAGCCGGGGGGGGGGGGTTGGACAAGCAGGGGGGTTGGAAAAAATCTCAAAATTTAATAAGTGGGGGGGGGTTTAGAATAAAAGTGTCCTGGGTGGGAAATGTTTGAAAAAGAGGCTAATACAGTAGAATTAAAAGACAATAAAGGGAACTTTCAAAAACATTTTCCCAAAAATTAATAAGCGGGGGGTTTGGAATAAGAATGTCCTGGGTGGAAAAATTTCGAAAAATTAATTAGCGGGGGGGGGACGGCTATTAGGAACCCGAGAGTAGGGGCAAAACGGCGAAATGCAATTTTTTCGAATTTTGTTTTTTACCTAGAAAATTAGTTCCCACGACAATTAGTTCCCTAGTAGGGTAACTAAGAAAATGATATATAAATAAAAATTATCGTTTATTACCATTAATAAGGATAATTAGTAAGAACTGAAGATAATATTGAAGCAAAATGTTTTGTTTTCCATGAATAATACCTAGTTAAATTTACTAGCTCTCAAAAATCTATTTAGAAATCTGTCTTTTTTAATAAAATAAAGAAAAAAAATCAAGAAATTAAATTTTTTTCTTGCTTCTCTATACTTTGCAAAAATATGAACAAGAAAATAAACTGGGTGGCATTCTAGTCCGGCTAGTGTTTTTTATAATTGAAATTATGTTTTATATAATTTTCATAAAAATGGAGGTAAAATTTCAAAGACGACCCTTGAAAGGGACATATCTGATAATGAAAAAGGCTTTCGAACGTTTTAGATAAATAAACGTCCATCTTACCAGGTTTTAATGGCTACATAAAAAGATAAATGTTTTTGCTGAAGTAAAAAAAATGTCTAAAATTACAAAAAATAAACTTTTAATGAAAAACAAAATTTTAGTAAAATATACTTCAATATCGGGTGGTTCAATTTTTTTTAGACGTTTGACAGCTTCTAAGGACCTATCAAATTGACTCAGCTTAAGTTTAGGTTGCTAAGGTTGAGTAGCAACTTTTTAAATTTAGTCAATTAGTTTGAAGGTTATGGTTATTTCAATTCAAAAAGTTACTTAAAAATTTACAGGTAAAAATTTTCAACAGTTGCTTAACATTTCTTATTTTTCTGTTTTAACAATTTCTAATTAATGATAAGCACTTTTTCTATCAAAGTGGCGATTAATAAAATCTTAAGACTCATTAAAAGACTCGGTAAATGGTTTAATCAATCTGTTTTCATGTCAATTCTTGAAATTTTATACTTTTTATTTTAGACCACGTCAAAAGTGATTCTTAACTTCAGAAAATAATTCGCAGACAACAGTTTGATATCAAACAAAATAAAAACTATACCAGTCTGATCTAAAATAAAGGGAAAGAGAATTTAACAAAACCTTCGAAAGGTTAAAAAGGTTATTTGACGATGAACATTTTATGGAAATATGCATGATTTATAGTGTCTAAGTTTCATTAGTTTACACTCGTTTAATCAATTTAAATCCTTTTCGTTCTAAAAAGTCTCGTTCAGCTGGGGTGATGTCAATATTTTCGAAAACAAGACGTTCCCACGTGCACTTTTCGTCAACATGGTAATGAACGTCGTTCTCGACGTAATCACGATCAGTAGCAGTAGCCATTTTCTTGTGACGTTTTAGCCGCGTTTCCTTTTTGACAAAAATCAAATCATAAGGTGACAGCAAAGGTAGATTCGACGTTTAAGATTTCTCTCAGTTCAACCCTTGCAGTGATGGCCCTGGTGGCGAGGGTAGGGGATATCTATATGGAGACAACTTTATTGCATACAAAGACAGAATAATTCTAATAAACTCTTGTCGATGTAATCACCTTGACCAGCGGGTGTATCTGTCGCCTTCTTTTTGTTGGACAGACATTTTGAATGAAACCATCGTTTAGGTTCACAGAATTCGCATCCAACCTAATGGTAAAAAGATTTCGTATGTTATTTATCAAACTTACCGGGCATACTTTCCCACGAGGTTGATACCCCAACCCTTACACCACCCTTAATTAAGAATTCATGTGAACCTTTCGGAGCAAACAAGACGATTTAAAATCACTAAAAACAAAGCAAATCATAAATACAAAAATTAAAATAAAACTCCACCCTCTAAAAACCTAAACCTAAACCTAAAGAAGTAATTATATTCGGGCAATATTGATCAATTAGCCCGACTCTAAACAAAACGAAGAGGCTTCATTTTCCATATTCGAATAGTTTCTACATGTTTTTTTTATAAGCATATGTCTGCCCCTACATCAGGCTCGCATTATGCTTAGCATTCTATTGTTCTCAAACAATAGAGCCATTGTTTAGGTAACAAAAACTGCGCATGCATATGCTTATAAACGTTATGCTTATAAAAAAACATGTAGTTCATAAATACATACAAAACATACCCATTCGGTTCTTTTCGGTACGCCTGTTGAGAAGAGATTTTTGGGCGGGTCGAACCTTCCACATATTCTGCAGTTTTTATTGAACCATGCACCGTTGCCTGAAATATCAAGTCGGTCAATTATTGAGGAAGATTTAGAAGGATAGGATGCGTAGAAGGCGGAACAAGTATTAACATTGACGAACGTGCTAACCGTACTGGGTTCAACTTCAGTATAATTTAAAACATTCGTAGGCCGAATTGTAAAATTGATAGACTAATTTTAATCAACTTCTGTAAGTCGAATTGGCTAAAAAATATTCTAATTTGTTTTTTAGTAGAAAAACTCGTCGCTAGACCCCAAAAATGAAATTAATTGCAAAATGAAAATAACACCTGAAGGAATTAACCAAAAAATTAAGTGTACAAAATTTCAACCCAGTCAATCCATTTCTGATTACAGCCTGCCCCAAAGTTCATATTTTATCAAATTTTCTTTACATTTTTTAAAATCATATATATTTATATTGATTTTGATATTTGGTGTGGGCCAGGGTTGACAGTGGGACAACCAAAAAGAAGTGTAAATAGTACAAAATTCTGTTTTGGGTTTTGAATGACACACAAAAATGAGATGTTTTTAACACAAATATTCCTTTATATGAAAAAGAAACAACCGTTATTCAGACGAGAATTTGAAAATTAATGATGTGGACATCACACATACCTCCGATTTGGAGAAGTTGTGCACCAATTTGTTTTCGAAATGCGAAACTTCAGTCTTTCCAAACTCAAGCGGTAATCTTTACCTTGCAGGAGCGATCAACGAACTGAAGATTTGAAAGAAGTTAAAAGATTTGCTCTAAGAAAGTATTTAAAGCAATTTTTTATAAGAAACCCCAATTTTTAGGTAAGGCTTGGATTGCTGGTTTTAAACTGGCTTGATTTGATTTAATAATTGAACTACAAAAAATAAATAAATAAAAACAAATGAAAAGTGAGTCCCACGAATTACCTTAAGGCAAACACCCCACACGAAACTGCATCTTCTTGGAGAGCATGTGGTTGACAAACAATTGTCCACGTCGCCAAAGAATTGCAATTGAAACGCATGCTGACCTATAAAAAGTTTTGTAATCTTTAAAAAAAAGATATTCAAGAAAGATAAAAACTTATTTCTAGAATAATCTTATTAACTTACAAACTTTAGAAAAGAACTATGCAGAAGTTGACACAATCTCCTTAATTTTCAAAATTTCTATAAAGCATCGCTCTATATTTTGTTAATTTGAATTGAAAATGTAAAGATCGTATTGTTTAAACATTTTGTGAATCTCGAAAAAAAATTACAAAAAACTATGCAAACAGTGGCGTTGTGGGAAAATTTTTCTGGAGGGGCCAAAGTCAATTTTTTTTAAATGGCGCCCCCCCCTCCAATTTTTCAAAGTGGTGTCCCCACCCATAATTTTCTAAACTTTTACCAAATTCATTTGCCTAGGCATAATGAGGAAGGAAATATTTAGTGGAGAAAAGTAGATTTATCTTTGATGAATGGAAAAGGGAAAAACAGGCCCCACCATGGTTGGGGCCGACTAGAAAATTTTTTTAAATCAACTGCCAAGATACCCTAAATCACTAAATAAAAATAGACAAATTTGACACTTGCTAGAGTGAAATGAAACTTAAAGAAACAATGTGTTATGCGAGCGAAGCGAGCGAAAAAATAGATGTTTTATGATTTCAATATTGTTGTCAGCAGATTGGTCTTGGGACGCAGTTAGCTTTACATTTAATAATGCTATATTGTACACAAAAAAAAATTGTAAACTAGCTAGATATCAAAGAAGTTACCAATTAACTGTATTGCGAGCGAAGCGAGCGAAAAAAATTGCAAGTATTTTAAAATTATCTCAGTAAAATTGGTCCTGGGCGCAATTTAAGGCGCATAAAGTATGATTTTTAAAATTGGGGCGTTTAAAAAAATCTTTTTTGGCGCCCCTTGCTCTTCGGCGCCCCTTCAAAAAAGCTCCGCTGGGGGGGCCATGGCCCCCCCGGCCCCCCCTGCCACAACGCCACTGTATGCAAACTCTAACGGCAACTTGAGGGAGAATGTTAAGCAAAGCTTGAAACTGCAAGGGATTCAGTGACGTTAATTCATCATCTCAAAATGAGATGATGTCTCGCCAAGGAAATCGTCCTATTTGAAAAGCTAAAAAATGCCGAGATGGTCAGCTGCTAGCTAGGTTCTCCCCTGGGATCAAAACCTTCTGTAATCTCTTATCGCGTTCTTCATCTTAAAAAGGACGTTATTTTATCTGTGAAGTCGTCTTGAAATTATAAAACGTCAAGTAATTACCCAATTAACCTATCACTCTCCCGAGAAAAATATCTGAAAGGAATAAAATCTAGCAATTATTTAAATGCGATCAAATTGTTCTCCATCAGGTCGCCGTCCTAGTTGCGTAAGCTCCCTATCTGCCCGAACTGAAAACTAGACATCTAAGATTATAAAAAATACTGAATCACTTACTCCCATGTCTGTAAAATAGTTTGCTTTTGCATGTCTCCCTCTCCAAGTGGATTTACAAGTAACAATTTGAGCTTTTTCGGATAAGCAATCTGCAAAATATATGTACGCAAGTTAGGATGAATCTTTAAGTGGAGTTTTTTTGTATTTTAACACATGGCAGGTTACTTAAAAAAAACTACACATTAACCACAACAAAACAACAAACTCCAATCAAGTGTAACATAGTATTCTTCTAGATGTAACCCTGAAACATATTATAAAATAAACTTCACAACAACACAAAATAAAAGACAACCTTTATCATAATTTTGAACACTTTGAGGGGTCCATCAATTTCATTCACTGATATTTAATAAATTACATAGCTGTTTTGGGGTAATGGTCACAGCTGTCCCGAAATATCACACCAACGTAATCCTAACGGGAGTAATCCTGGTTGGATACTGGACGATGTGATATTTCATAAAAAACGTCATGTTAGCCGATACAAAAAAAAACCTTATGAAGATTGACTACGCCTTCTCAAACTACCAAGTCTTAAAATAAGGCGCAAAATAATGAGGGGACAAACAGTGTATAAGCATCTCCATACAAACGACAAGTTAGCAACATCAAAGATATTTGTTCTACGTAAGCCAAGAACCAAGAACCACAACGAAACTTTACCGCCGACGTCCTGAGAGGATAACAAACGAACTCTCTTTTTTACAGAAGTATTGAATGGTCTAGTACGTACTCAGCCACGTTGTGGTTTCCAAATCTGTTTCAAGTCCTACAGAACGATTGCTCGATGAGTGTAAGAAAAAACTTTATAAATTACAAAAACTTAATTCCTTGTTTCGAAGAGGTCAATAGCCTGTGAAATATATTCTATAATGTTAAAAATAATTAAAGGGAGTTTGGTTTCAAATACCAAAAGAGATAATTTGCTTACCAAAAGATTCCAGTGGTCGCTTTTGTTGAATATTCCAAAAACGATTTCTTTCGTGTTAATAAGTAACTGTAAAATCAATCAGATAGAATCAGAATACCTCAATAATGGCACACATCTTGCCTTGGGTTCGTCAGGATAAACACTAATTTAAGGTTTTTTTGGAAGCTGCTAATTTTCAAAAACAGAATTAAAAAAGAAAGATTATTTGCTACAGTGTATGGCCACTAAAATGCTGGTTGAATTTAAATTCTTTCTAGAGATCCTAGTAAAAAATATTTCACCGAGCTTTTGGTAATGTTCAAACCTTCAGTACCTCTATTTTCTTTCCCAATAGTTGTTTTTTAAAAACTATGATAGTAACTTTATTTTTTAATCGCTCAAAGTTAGATCATATTTTTCCGATGGCCACTAAAATGTAGGTTTGAATTTTTGGCGATTTTTCCAAAACTACTATTGTTATCGAGTTGAAATTTGTATCATAGTTTCAAAATGTGATTTGGAGGATTATGAACTTTAAATTGTTTACTTATATTTTCACAGCATGTTCATGGTTGTTAAAATGCAGGTTTGTGGCCCCTAAAATGTAGGTTTTGTTAAATCCAAATTGTGGATTACAGTGAAGTAAACAGAAAAACCTGTTTACATTTTCTCGTTATCCGATAAATGTACCGGCTTACTACTGACATAAACTTTGTCGTTTTACGTTGACGAATTTGAGAGTTTTTTTAAACGCAAAGCCAAGTTGGAAAATTTCAAAAATGAAGAAATTTTTAGCGGCTGACGTCACTAAAAAGTTTAAAAAGTTTTACTTTTGAACAATTCTTGTCGGATGTGGTGTTTCCTGTCAAATTTTTATGATTAAAGCCTTACTCCATAAGAAGATATCAGACTTTGAAAGAATTTTTCACCTAATTTTACACAAAAATGCAAAATTTTGCTGTTTTTGCCGATTCAACAAATTTTTTTCCAAAATTTTATAACTTTTCTTTGGAAAAGTATCAGGTTCTATCAGTAGAAAGACATTTTAAGGGTCTTCTTTAAATTTTCACATTCAGATTTTTCAGACCTTATAATCCTGACTCAGGGGCCCCGAAAATGCTGCTTAGCTTCAAGAAGCTATTTTTTTCATTGGCTGCATTCAAAGAAAACTTTGTTTGGATTTTCTAATAGCTATTGGATCAAGGAACTCTCCTATACCCAATATTAAGAACTTACCTGCGATATTTAGGAAGCTGGAGTCAGTTTAAACACGATTTTTTGGTATTTTTGATGGTTCATAATTAATGTAACCCACATAATTTCACCGAAATGTACTATTTGAAACTAAAAATTTCTTTATTTTATAAAACATAAAGTATTCAAAATAACTCAGGAAGAATTTAAAGTGTAACTGCAGGTCAAAATACTTTCCTAAGCATCAACCTACATTTTAGGGGCCACCAGCATTTTAGGGGCCATATACTGTATAAAGAATTATGAAATGAAATGAAGAGAAAATTAAAATTACTTTTACACTTCTCGGCAGTTTGTATGTACATGTTAACGAGGACATGGTCTTGCCCAAGATTGTACAATCGATATAGCCAATATTGTCGCTTCCCTAATGTGGAGTAAAGAAATTATAATTTAATTTTCTAATTTTAATTTATAGAAGTGTTTTTCTCAGGTCTATTGACCTCTATGAAAAAATCTCACATCTTTACAATTTATAGATCTTATCAGGATCAGGTCCGGTTAGCGTGGTACACGGGTACAAACTATACTTGTGAAAGCTACAACTATACTTTGTACCCGAAACTATTTTACTGACCAGATCGAATTCACTAGTATACTTTGTACCCATTACAAGTATACTTTACACCCGCGATCAAATATACTTTACACCCTGATCAAGTATACTTTGCGCACGCGATCAAGTATACTTTACACCCGCGATCAAGTATACTTTGTACCCTGATCAAATATACTTTACACCCGCGATCAAATATACTTTACACCCGCGATCAAGTATACTTTGCACCCGCGAGCAAGTATACTTTGTACCCTGATCAAATATACTTTACACCCGCGATCAAATATACTTTACACCCGCGATCAAGTATACTTTGTACCCTGATCAAATATACTTTACACCCGCGATCAAGTATACTTTGTACCCATGATCAAGTATACTTTGTACCCCGATCAAGTATACTTTGTACCCATGATCAACTATACTTTACACCCGCGATCAAGTATACTTTACACCCGCGATCAAGTATACTTTACACCCGCGATCAACTATACTTTGCACCCGCGATCAAGTATACTTTGTACCCCGATCAAGTATACTTTGTACCCCGATCAAGTATACTTTGTACCCATGATCAAATATACTTTGTACCCATGATCAAATATACTTTGTACCCATCACTAGTTTACTTTACACCCGCGATCAAGTATACTTTGCACCCATGATCAAGTATACTTTGTACCCATCACTAATATACTTTGTACCCTGCACTAGTATACTTTGTACCCCGATCAAGTATACTTTGTACCCCGATCAAGTATACTTTGTACCCTGATCAAGTACACTTTGTATCCACAGAATCCGTAATAAATCACTTATGGTCAGTAAAACTCGAGTGCACCACTTGACAATCGAATTTCTCTCAAACCAGTCGAATCGGTTAAATTGATAGAGCGAAATGATGTTACAAGGTATGTGGCTTGAACCGCATATGCTATTAGCCAGACTTAAGGACGAAACATTGTTTAAGATTTCATTTCATGTCTCTGGTCTTTAATTACGAATTTTTAAACTTTCATTAAAATGTTTATGAAAAAAGTCTACAAGTCTGCTTGAGACCCAAACACAAATAACTCGGTACCTGAACACAAGTCCACTTGGTACCCCCTAGAAGTCCACTTGTACATAGGTATAACTCAGACAATACAAGCGACTGTCCCTCAGCTTCGTGCCAAAATCAATTTTACGGACCAAAATATTCCCCTTCACTTTCAAATGTCCCGTTTCTAAATTAGCAAACACAAAGAAAATAAATAAAGAAAATTATAAAGCAAAACAATGAATTACTTGGCATGTTTTCTTTGTTCTGTGAAAAAGAATCCTTTAGTTATAAAAAATACAAAGATTTACAACGTTGTACTCTATCATCATTGGGGATAGTCAATATTTATGCGATTGATGATGTGGTCAAATGGAGTATCCAACCCATACCAATCTCTTAAAACAACAAGAATACGTTTAAAATTAGTTTGAACAATTTCCTAGACAACTACTGAAGCGCCTACTCTCTTTACCCCAAGGGTAGAATCTAACAAGATTGCTGTTAAAATTTTTGAAATGATTCGAAACATTTTGACATTATTTGATGAAATCTTAACAAAACTGCTTGATTCAATAACATAAAACCCAGCGAAAACCCGTTCAAGTTTTGCATAGAGAAGGATGTAACAAAAACGCATAAAACCTCGATTGTTAAACGCTAACAACTGTTTAATATTAAAATATGAGTTCCGAAAAAAGCTATTTTAATGAAAATAAAATCAAAGAAGTTACCTCCACATAAATTCCTCCATGTAGCTAGTTAGGAATTGGAGCTGGATTCCCTTCATTGCCTTAAGCTTCAATTTAAATCTGTTCCAATATGATTCGATATTCTGAAAGTGAATACATGAGTTTTGAAATTAGATTTTAACCCTTTCAGTCCCAGAGTTTTGACAGCTAGTTTCCCAGAGCTAAAAAATGCTATTTTACCGGCACAACTCCAAACCTCCATATTTCGAAAACGGCTTTAGCTACGTTGACCAAACTTTCACCATTTTTTTGTGATAAAATTCTGAACCTTTTGAAAAAAAATTTTTTTTGATATGACGTCATGAAAAAGTCACGTGACCGAAAATGAGGAAAATTAAATTTGAAAAATTACTGAATTTTTGAGTTTGAAAGAAATTTTTTAGGTAATAACAACTTTAACAATAAAAAACTCCTATTGATAATGAAAGATAAACTATTAGGCTGTAAAAAGAAAAAAAAACTAATCAAAATGGCGGAACAGGAAAAACATAATGGCAGATTTTCTAAAACCGGTAAAAATCAGTCAATTCCCGGCAGCGCATACTCTAATAATAATATCTCCAGAAGAAGTAAAGCTTTCCACACCAAATTTTCAGAAGATGATCACCATTGTTAGTAGATTGTAAAAATGCAGTTTTAGTGTCTATATCTCATTCAAAGTTTCAAATTGACAGGAAGATGATTCCGGAAACTGTTAAAAAATGCAAGAAAAAAATCTTCTGCCGACTAAGAAATATGAACTAGAAAAATATTGGAAATGTTATCAAAGTGAAAATATGTCAACAATATATCTGAAATGTTCCTCAAGCACTATAGTCTACTTTAGTGTGATATTCTCTAAAACAATCACCTGGGTGTAGCCCTGGATTAGTTGGGCAGTCTGGGCATATGTACGTGGTTTTCAGTAAATGTCCCTTGTCAGTTTTTTTGCCTTTAGCAGTGCAAACTCTACATCTCTTTGAGGGCCTTTCACATTTGGAACCTGGAGTTGCTTCCTTATAGCTGCCAAAATGACGACCCTGCAGTCTGCTAACTGTTTCGTCCAAATAGACATTTTGGGTTGAGCGGTTACGACAAGCGCATTGATAACTTTCACAAGATAATCCAAAAATGAAATTTTCTCTTTCATAACTTTACAATACAGTTTGTGTGCATTCAGTGCAGCCTGAGAAAGAAGCCTGAATGCAAGCTTCTTGTACCACTTGTAGCTTTTTCTTAGGACATGGAGTCCATGGAGTTGTTGGTCAACTCCGTCCACGCCCCCCATGTGCTTGTTGTAATCAGTAATCATTCGCGGTTTTCGAACTTGAGCATTTTGAATCAATTTCCCGGTTCGAACCATTTTAGTGCTGTGGAATGTTGAGAGCATGTGAACGACTTTTTGCTTCTTATTAGCTTTGTCCTTGGCAGCCCTGTACTTTGATATTATCATATGTGGCACAGTGTCAGACTCGGCGGGAGCGGCGTTCTCGTTATCAGCCTGGGTGTAGTTTTCTTCTTGTCCGTTTGGTTCCGCTGCAGGGGCAATCGGTTCACCGGCAGGGGTTGAAGGTTGGGCAGTTTTATCATTGGTGGGAGGTTTTTCAAATCGTTTTAGTTTGGCAAATGAAGCTTCTCCTTTATCCAAATCTACATCATTCAAATTGTAAGCAAAGTTCTTTCTGTTTGTACGAATGGTGCCGACAAGATGGGTTTCGTGGGAAAGAAGAAACTTTGCTAGTGAAGGGCTGGTATAGTAATTGTCGGTGTATAGAATGTGATTTCGTTGCAAGTAGGGCTCCATAAGCGCAACTGGAATTCTTTCTGATGCAGGTAAGTCCTCAAAGTTGTCATCGTAATACATACCCTTGCCACAGTATACAAGAAAATCAAGTGTGATGCCGTCGTGAGTGGTGAGCTCGTACAACTTGATCCCGAACCGGGCACGCTTAGTTTTGATGTATTGTCTAAATTTCAGTCTCCCTTTGAAGAGTACTAAGGATTCATCTACAGAAAGCTTTTGATCAGGATAATAAACATTTTTAAAGCGCTCTCGCAAGAGTTCAATCAGGGGCCTTACTTTGTGTAAGCGATCACGGTTTTCATCAGTCGGATCATAAGTCTCGTTATCGTTGAAGTGCAAAAACTTCAAAATGAGCTGAAATCTGTTACGCGGCATGATTTTGGAAAATGCTGGTGTCTGTAACAGTTCATTGGTTGACCAGTACATTGGGATTGATGGCTTGTGGATAATACCCATTAGGAAGACAATACCGATGAATCGTTTCATCTCATCAATGTCGGTGTCAACCCAAGAACTGACGTAAGCATCATCATAGTCCACAATAAGACCGCTCAATTCTCTAAATTGTCTAGCGTATCGGTTTGTTTCATTTACCAATAATCTAAACATTTCATCAGTCCAATAAAGTTGTAAGAAAGCAATAGGGGTTTGGGAATTCATTCTTTCTTTCAAACCGGATACTTCATGAAACGGAATGTCATTTTCGTTTAAATTTGTCTCATCGATAACGTCCCATTTCCACTTTGCATCATCCTCTTTCTGAGCTTTCAAAAGCTGCTGTTCAAGACGACTACATCCTCTGCCACTGCCACTGCCCCTACCACGCCCACGGCCAGAACGTCCAGCAGCACGGCTTTGAATAGCACGACGTCCCCCACGTGCACGACTAGGCAGCGGTTGCGAAACTTGACCACGACCTCCTACAGCGCCACGTCCTGGTCCTCTTACACCTCGCCTTCCACCACGAGCACCGGGTCCTCTGGTACGGGGTCCTCTGGTACGTGGTCCTCTGGTACGGGGCCCTCTGGTACGTGGCCCTCTAGCACTACTAGTATGACTAACACAACTACGTTTGGGTGATGGTGAACGACTTGAATCACTATCGTCAGATGATTGAATTTCCTGTAAACATCTCCTCGCTTTACCGCTATACTTTGATCTTGTCTGTCTCTGACTAACAGGTTGTGGAGCTGTTGCTGCTGGGGTAGTAGATTCTGGTTCAGTGTTCTCATCATTAGAAAGTTCTTCATCATGTAAAAGAGTTTCCAAATTAGATTTGCTAGTTCCCGGTAGCGGAGTAGACTGAGCGTTGTTCGACTCCGTCAGTGGTACAAGATTGTTTTGATCTTGATCAGTTGGAATTTGTTCTTCTTCAGAAGATAAATTATCAATAACAGTTTGTTCTTCAGGCTCAGAATCAAAATCAGAGTCTCCAACATCATATTCTGCCCCACTTTCGACATCCATTACAATGTCCAAAATCTCATTGATGTCTGTAAAAACTTTCTTCTCATCTCTGCGGTTCGCCATTTTGAAAACTTATAGTTTTCGCTGACGTTGCTCTTTTTAAATGCGGTTTTCTGCACAAAGCGCCAAAATGTCTCTATTTTCATTTGCGACCAAGAAAAGTTTGATACGAGGCGCCAAAGCGCCATAATGTCAATTTGAATACGGGGACCGCTGTGCAGTCCTCTGGGAAAAAACGAAGGGTCCAAAGGGACCGCAGTGCGGTCGCGTGGGACTGAAAGGGTTAATTGCTATTTTTAATATATATCTAGAAAAACACCAGCACCAGCACTAAAAAGCCTTGATTTCATTCCCTCTAAAGGACAAAAGTCGGGCGGCACATGCCCGTCATTCCGCAAACCTAGTACCCCCGGCCCGGGTTATGTGAAGAGATAATTGATTTTGTGTTGAAAATTTAGACTAGGCACATGGTCTTACTTGTGTGTGTGCACCAGTTTGAGGATCCACAAAATGGTAGGTGTGGTTGACAGTGTTGTGTTTTACACAATTTGGAACAAACTGTTGCAACCGATTGTAAGCCGGCCACCGGTCGCTGTGGACGACAGTGTTTGGGTTAAGAACATTATTGATAACATTCACTAAAGTGGGACGGTTTCGACGGTTGACAATCTCCATATAACCTCTGGCTGGGGTGAAACGCGTATCCACCAACCCAAATACCCAAACAGGTTGTCTTCTTCTGCCGACTCCTCCCTAGAAATTATGATTGGAAATTAAATCTAGCTAGAATTCAACAAATTCGGATTTCAGAGTATTATGTCCTCTCTCGGGTGGACTTTTTCATCAAATAATCGCTTGGAATTTTTACCTAGGAATAGCCCTCCCCTCAATAAAACATGCTTTGGGTTATGCGTTTTGCAACCTGTCATATTTGTGTATTTTACAAATTAGTATATTGCTGTACTGGCGGTTTATGGGTGAAATGTTTTGATACGCAAAAATGACTTTATATACATTCAACTATCCAAAAGAAATTCACGAGGTTTTGTCCTAGAATAGATGTCACAGATCCTAAGGGTTTGGGACCCTTTACTAAATTTCATATAAAAAAGAATCTATATACAGCTGAAAGAAAATTTGTTTAGCCAAAGTTTTTCAACTGAATTGTAAAACAAATTATTGAATCGATGGAGTGATCTTAAAATTGTCTACGTGTACAGATTATTCCCATTAGCCACTTTCATAGGATTCGGGCAACTGCTACATGCTATTTTCTATTCAATTTACAGGGGAAAAAGCACAAATATGTGCAGATTTCCCTTCAATAAAAACGGCGGGAAAAGCTGTAATCATTAGTAAGTGACTTGGGAATTTAGGAACTGTTGGAACATTGACACTCTCTTTGTTAAAGTTATATCTCAATTCGCAAAAGAGTTTGACTACTTCAGTGACGTAGCAAAATCAGGATCCAAAATTCATGTACTGAAAACACGAATCCTATGAAATAGGAACAGTTGAATTTCTGATAAAGCTGAACTGTGGGGGAGATTCCAAAATTAATCCCCCGAAAGAAAACTTGCCATTGAGCAATTACTATTCAATACCAATACAACAAACATACCCTTTGAACGTGTTGGAATTGACTTTCGTCAATTTGCACCACGAAGTTTGGCCCACCACCACCCACAGTTATCGGGTTGGCTTGCAGATGATTCGTACAGACCTGCCGCAACAACTGGAACATTTTGATCGTGTGCTCCTTTCTGATGCCGACGATGTTGGTTGTTTTTGTCATTGAAACTTTGTTGGCCCACAAATAAATGGTAAAAAACAGGTCCGGAAGAGATACTCTTCGCCAACTCGCAAAGATTGTGCCTTCTCTCAGCCTCATCGAATCTCTACAAGGACGGCTATTGCATCTCCTGAAAGAGAAATTTGTAATGTGAGGACCATGACTCATTCTAGAAGACCAGATACGCCAGGTCTCTTTTTGTAGAAAACTTTTATGATCGAATCTTTCTATATTTTAAGCTTCAATGTAAATCAAACAACAACCTTTTAGTAAAATTACAAAGAAGGTACTAATTTTCGCGCGTACTAATTTTCACGCAATTTCGCGCAGAGGCCCGTGAAAAATTGTACGTAAAAGTGTAATTTTTAGGGAAATAAATGCCTTGTACGCGAAATTGAATCCACGCGAAATTTTTCAAACTGCTGACTCGCGAAATTAAATCCATAAAATTTCACGAATTTTTTGGCTTGCTAAATTTAATCTCGCGAAATTTAATCCGATTAAAGTAGTGCCACCACTGCAATGGAAAGTGACCATTCTTGATGGAAATGATGGTTAACATCTTAAGAGGTTTAGAAATCAAGCAGATGACTGCTCTCCTTCGTAGAGCTAAATTTGAATTTCGAATATCAAACTAAATATCACACACACTAAATTATTTTTAACAGACAAAAAAAGTGTAATATAAGTAATAGTATAACTCACCACCGATATCCATCCCAACATTGGTCGTGTTGCTCCAAACGCATGTTAGAATTGCATCCTGGACAGGCTTTCACGATACTCAGCAATCCTTGACCTTGCAAAAAGTGGACAATCGCGATTTTGTCATTTCCAAACAGTAGAGCTCCCCATCTTTGTAAAAATCTGCGTTGTACAGCAGCCATCCTCAATTCAGATAAGCATCAAGGCAATAATTCATTTAGGTCGCACGAGTTTTAAATTTGTCTACCCCAGATGTCCAGATGCTAATTTTTTCAAAAGGAAATTTTTTGAGCATGACCAGTTAATGCTTGTAATACAAATTTATACCACTTTCAAAATGAATTACACAGGGTTAGTTCAGATTGAAGACGAGCAAATTCTTATTTTTGAATTGATGCAATATGGTCTTCTTTCAAGAACGAAATCCTGTAATAATGTCAGAAAACATAATCACCAAGTTCAGATGGAGTACGAGGAGATTGCGAAACGATGGTAAGATTTTTTTCTTTGACTGTGTCTGTAATTATTTAGGGCCAAAGCTTAGTTTCCTTTAGGTCTAATAAAAATAACAACGTGATTATAATAATCCCCTACTGAGCGAGCACTTGACCCGGAGGGGCACTGACCTTAACGGTCGACGGGGACGTCCCGCTGGAGTTCGAAAAGTGGACCCTGTAAGATACGAATCGTTGATAAAATTAGAACCCTGTCAAAGCAAAGAGATTGAGAAATTTTCGTATTTTCGCCCTGAAAAATGGCAAAATTATTAAAAGTTGACAAAAAGTTGCAAGTTCTTTTATCTTTGCCCTGAAAATTATTCAAAGTAACCAAAAGTCCACCCTGAGCTATTAAGCCCCGAGACCAGATCTGATGAAAAAACTTTAAAATTCTAGCTATTTTTTCGCTCTCTTCGCTTGCAATAATCTGTGCTATTTATCTAGTCGAGCCTTCTTTTCGAAATATATTCTCACTCTGATCTAATAAATAATCTTCATAACTAAATTAGTACAAATTAATGAACACTCGGGGTGCAAAATTTGAAAAGTCAAGGGCACAATTTTGAAAAAATATAAGTTAAGAGGCTCAGCCAGGGGTCTGCTTGACGCGTGATGAATGGCCATTTTTTGCCGTGAATACAGTCGACGCTCTCTAATTTTCGACCAAGTGGTCGCACACTAAAAGCACTTTAAACTGCGCCCTGATGAATACCAAATTTGCTATATAAATGTGCTTTATTCACCTCATTATACTTGGAAATTTCTAATCATCCTTACAAGTAACTTTGGGCCTAGATCTTTGAAAAATTCTTTGCGACGCCATGTCTGAACCGAAATATTGAGTTGTTGTGAATGCAAATACGAAAAATAATTCAAGTTTGAAAACTAGAATCGATATGATAAATATCGTTAATATCTTTCAACTGCTTACAGGAGATGTAAAGAATGTTCAAACACGATATCCGTTCTGGCTGGTTCATTTTTTAACCGATCACACACCACACTACTAACATGGATCCAAGTTATTAAACTTTGGTGTCAAGAAACCACTATAGCTGTGAGTAATAATTTATTCTTGGTTCTTGGAATATATTAAACACCTTTGCATCTCACAGTTCCGTAGCTATTACAACTGAAAGTTTTGAGTCACTCACCACCAATGTATCTTTATACAGGTGACTCTAAACCAACACTTCAATTTCTTCAACCCTAAGCATTGACTTAAAAGTTCAGTTAAGTACCTTAAGGGAACTATTTTTTGCGAGAACTAATTTTTGCGGTTCGCAGTTCAAGATTTAATATTTGCGGGAACTTAATTTTGCGGATTTCTCACTTGAAAGAAAATTAGAGCCGTACTGTGAATTATTCGACCTTTGTTTTTCGCATTTGAAAAGTTTTGCGGGAACTTAATTTTACGGTTTGGGCCTGAATCCGCAAAAACCGCAAAATTTAGTTCCCGCAAAAATTAGTTCCCTTAAGGTAGTAGTTAAACAAATCCTCGCCCAACCATACCCATTCATAATGTGCTTAAGTGAGGTCCGGGTCTTGATTTCAACGTTGAGGGGTAAAAAATACAGCGACTAAGGGGGTGTAGCCATTATTTGGGCCGACGAAGAAAAGTTAGAATTATACGTCTTCGGGTAACGGATGGGTACTCCGGATTGAGAAAAGCTCAATTATAAATCCCACGAGAAGGGAAGGCTCCGTTGTGAACTTAGCGAATTTGTAAACCAAGGGAGATGGATACTTTGGGTAGCGAAGGCTCATTTGTAAACCCAAACCCAGGTGATAATTAAGTACTTTGTATTAGCGACTGATTACGGTGGGATTACTTGGGTTAGGAAACGCCTAACTATAAACCCTTGTTGATGGTCAGGAAAGGTCAGCCCGATTGTAAACACTTTTTAAAACAGGGCAATGAAATATGGGCACTTAGGATGCGAAAATGTCGATTGCAAACCCAGGGTGAAAGGTGCTGTCAATAAGAGAAGGCCCGATTGTAAACCCAGGGTGGGTGATGGTTACTCGGGATAAGGCAAGGCAAGGTAAAAAGGTAAACTTCGGGTGATAAACCAAGGTAACGGACACTCAGGAATAAGGAATAAGGGAAGGCTCAGTTGTACACCCAGAGAGATTGGTAAGGAATAAGCCTCCTCAGGTGAGTTACGGCATATCCAAAACCAAAGTGGACCAGTTCCACGGGAGTTCCACTCACTTAAGAAATATCAAATATAGTTTTTTAGAAGCGCATTTTGATGTGGATTAACGTGATACCTGTTGGTTGACGTCAATTATTCGTAAAAAATATGAAATTCTATTTGGGTACTTTAAAAATATTTTGACTTTAATGACGTTTATAAATGAGCGCAAAATCCAGGTAAAATGGTGATAACTCGTGAAAGAAATACACCGTTTAGGAGTGTCGACTGCGCACGCGTCAAACAATTTTTCATTGTTTGATTTTAGTGACCGCTCTTTCCCGCGTAAAAAACGGTAGGTAAAATTCCGGTTCTCGTAAGGAAACCTAGCAGAGAAATGGTAGGTAAAGAACTCCTTTTAATCATAACTTCTTTCCTCCAGATTAATTTTTGTGAAATTTTCAGGAGAGATTCATAAAATTATCATTCATATCATGTTCAAATATCTAAATCATTCTCTTTAAAGGAAAGAAAAAAATTGTCAATGTTTACATTCCTCTAACCTTCTACAGTACTAAAGTGCGCATTTTACCTACCGTTTTCACGGTGGAACACGGTGGAGATAGCGAGACTCCTAAACGGTTGTATTAATAAAAACTAAAAAAACTACCCCTAATTTCAGCTCCGTAAACCAATTATATCGTTCTCTACACTGCTAGTTTGCGAACAATCAAACAAACTCATAAACAAACATTCTGAGATTCTAGCTCAAACTAAACTAAAAAAGTTTGAAGTTAAAAACATATTCCGACGTCAGTACGATTTGACGTCAAATCACAGTACTGTAGAGCTGGCTGACAGGTCGCTGGTTTTAAAATGGCTGTATTTCTTTGTATGGTTGAGTAAGAGATCAGTTGTAATACGTTTATTTGCTCATAATTTCATGCTCTTCCAGAATATACCAATCAATTTTGTTTATTTTGACTTTTGAAACTCAGCTGTTTTCCTACCCCTCATTCATATTCCCTTGCAGTTTTGCCTATTGCGTCACTATTTTGGTCATAAAAAGTTTTCCTGGGCCTTATCCGCATCCTCCCTCTCAAAAATATGTTATAATACAATGTTCTTTGGGATAGACTAAAAATGGCTAGGTCCTAAAAATATGTCACGGAACTCCAGGCTTGCCCCTACTATTATATGATATTCTTTTTACTACTTTATTTCTATTTTCTATGGGCGAACTGTATTCAATATCAAATACTATTTTTAGGCGATTGCTGCTCAAACCCTGCAAACAGAGTTGGTAACGGGTGATCATGTAAAGCATTTGAGAGAGCAATGCCAAGCGTATTTGGTGAGACACAATTCAATCATCGGAGGCCCTGGAATTCATGTGAAAGTTTCAACTCTAAAGAAATGCCAGAAGAATGAAAACCACGATATTTTGATACTAACGCAACCAAACAAACGCACGGGATATCTTCTCCACAATAAAGATGACCGATACTCAAATGCTGATAGAGCATGGGTTTTACCCATTGCTCAAGGGAGTATGGTCTTCAGTGAGACAAATTTTAATATTCAACTGAATATTGCGGTATCCAATACTGTTGATTTATACCAAGGCAACAGTCATCTAGCTGAACAGCATGCCAAAAGATGGATTTGTCAGAAAAAAGGAATCCGCTGCAATAAAGCGGGAGGGTACTTGGCCGAGTACAATCTCCGTTTCTATGGGGAAATTGCAGAAGATTCTTTCGGGGACTGCTTTTTACAAGCTATGGTTGCAAATTATGCAAATGAACTATAAACACGCACATGTTTGATCATATTGTTTTCTTCTGTTATTCGAGAGCGTGCTTTCAGTGCAAGTTGTACTCGAATACTTCCTTGGTCTTTCTAGAAGTTTTTAAAATATAATTTTTTTGAAAAATAGGACAAATCCTTAACCTATGAAAACATACCTATCTTTTAGTTTTTCATACATAAAGCCGATTCGCTTTGAATGTGCACTAGTTTTGTTACCATACTGAAACTACTCTCACGGGAATTATTCTAATTATTGGAGACTGACACATGATAGCAAAAAAGAGTGCACACATAAAGCAAAATGGAGTTCAGAATTTTCATAGGACTTCTTTGTAAAGTCTTTTTTTATTGGGACCAAGTACCATACACATGTATGTAGATCATTTCAAAAGAGTAGTGATATAAAAATTCAAATTTCATTCGTATTATTCCTTAAATTGAACTGCAAATATTTCAGCCACTTGAATAAAATTAAACACGTTGAGCCTACTGGCATTTTGCTTTCTCATAAATGATTCGATTTTAATAGCTTTTCCATTGTATTTTCTGTCATGGTATTTCGAAAAATTAACATTTTAGAGTCATTGAAAGTTGATTCCGTCAAGTTCAATTTTGACAGATTAGACAATAAATAGCTAAGAAATCTCTCAAAAAGTGCACTCATTATGACTGAAACCTTTTTGCCGTAAGGCTAGGCTACGGCAAACCTTGCAAATTTTACAATATATAGAAAAGACTGAATAAAAAACGTGCACACATAAAAAATCTTTTCGTTGTTTTGGTTATTTTGTTTGACTTAAAATGCCAAAAGGGAATTTCAAATGGGAGCTAATGCCAGCACGATGGCATCATTAGGCGTTTGACAAAGTATACTTGATCATGGGTGCAAAGTATACTAGTGATGGGTACAAAGTATACTTGATCGCGGGTGTAAAGTATACTTGATCGCGGGTACAAAGTATACTTGATCGGGGTACAAAGTATACTTGATCAGGGTGCAAAGTATACTAGTGATGGGTACAAAGTATATTAGTGATGGGTACAAAGTATACTTGATCATGGTACATAGTATACTTGATCAGGGTACAAAGCATACTAGTGATGGGTACAAAGTATACTTGATCATGGGTACAAAGTATATTTGATCAGGGTACAAAGTATACTTGCTCGCGGGTGCAAAGTATACTTGATCGCGGGTGTAAAGTATATTTGATCGCGGGTGTAAAGTATATTTGATCGCGGGTGTAAAGTATATTTGATCAGGGTACAAAGTATACTTGCTCGCGGGTGCAAAGTATACTTGATCGCGGGTGCAAAGTATATTTGATCGCGGGTGTAAAGTATATTTGATCAGGGTACAAAGTATACTTGCTCGCGGGTGCAAAGTATACTTGATCGCGGGTGTAAAGTATATTTGATCGCGGGTGTAAAGTATATTTGATCAGGGTACAAAGTATACTTGCTCGCGGGTGCAAAGTATACTTGATCGCGGGTGTAAAGTATATTTGATCGCGGGTGTAAAGTATATTTGATCAGGGTACAAAGTATATTTGATCGCGGGTGTAAAGTATACTTGTAATGGGTACAAAGTATACTAGTGAATTCGATCTGGTCAGTAAAATAGTTTCGGGTACAAAGTATAGTTGTAGCTTTCACAAGTATAGTTTGTACACGTGTACCACGCTAACCGGACCTGATCCTCTTATCATTCCATTCGTTTATAGTGATAGTGGTATGTATATATTTTAGATTGAATCAAAAACTTACATGAAGTGTAAGCAAGTGGTGAGCAAAGCCATGGATAATATTGTCTAGTAATTTGGCACTTGATAATTGTTTAAGTTCACTGTCTTTGATAGTGACATGCTTTGTGTTAACCATAATCACACCATTTGGCGGCTCTTCGCTGATTCGCTTGAACGCTACATTTTAGAGGAAGACAATAGTTTATCAAATTACGTTTAGAGATTATACAAATTGTGATCTTCATAATTTTAGTCGATAAATAGTAAGACATTAATAGCTAATATTAATGTTATTTTAAGATTTTGTCTAGATTTTCTGCTGATTAGAATATCCTAGGAATATCTTTTCAGGCGATCCATCAAATTAAATTCCCGCTAAAATTTCTTCCTTTAAGGTAATCAAACAGAATGTTGTCTGTTATGTAAAAGAATTTCCATTCCTGTTAATGATCCCTCTATATTGAAATGAAGCTACATTCAACATACATTATGTTGTAAGCACTATTACGACTATAATAAAAACTCGCAATATATTGACGGTCAGTATATTTTAAAACATTTAAAATTTTACCCTCTTCTGGTGGGAGGTTGATGTAACATCTCAACGATGGGTTATCTTGAAAAATAAATTGTCGAGCTCAGTAAAATGAAAGTCAGTGCAAACGAGGAAGAAATGCTTATACCTGCTTATACTGCTCTACCACCCAATCCCCTGATAGACCGTAGTTGGACGGATCAACATTTACACAAATCATGATTTGAGGAATATGTTCAATCTGGTTCAATTAACACAAAAATCAAAAAGTATTAAATCTGATATTATAATTACTGGGACATTTTTTATGAGTAAAACTGATCCCTGAAGCTGATGAAATGTCGATTTCATTGCTCGAGTCATCTCTCCTGTAAAATAAAGATTTTCATTTTTGAAAAAAAAACTAACGTTTTCTTCAGGATTATCTACTTAATAATATAATATTATCTCTTTAAACATAGCGAAATACTAAAAGCCCGAGGTAAAAAGTATTATTTAATATATGAAATGGATGTTTAAAATGTAGAAAAATTGACTCGTGAATTGAAATGTCAACTTACAAATCAATGGAACAGGGTCGGGTCGAAGAAGGCTGAAAAAACAAAACAAATGACACTAGTTTAACGACGAAAACTTGAGCCTTGGAATTTTGTTCCCTGTCTTTTTTTTATTTAAAAATAGAATAAAAATATTCCTTTTCGTTTCTTGAATTAGGACTGCCAATTCAGTTGAAAAAAGTTCCTTTTATGAGTGTTGTGTGGTAAAAATTTTCGTGGGACATGTTGAATTACATTAACCTCACAAAAAAGACTAAGGTACTTTATTCACCTCTAAAACTGCGGTAACGCCATCGAGATCTAAATTGAAAAATTTGAAAATAGATATTTCAAAATCAGACCAAATTAAAAGTTGTATATCAATGTTTTAAAATAATAAACTAACTTAAAGCACTGTGCTGCAACATTTCAAGTTAGTTTATTATTTCAAGACATCGTTCTTGCTTGATTCTTTTCTTGATCACTCTGTTTTTTACTAGTGTATAGTCTACTGTCGAACGTGCTAACCGCACTGGCTCAACTTCAGTATCTTTGAAATCATTCGTAGGCCCAATTGTAAACTTAATGGCTTAAGAAAAATTATAGCATTTTGGGTTTTAGCCTCGTTTAGGCTAAAAACTCGTCCCCAGGCCCCAAAAATGATAATTTTCTAAAAATAAAAAAAACACCCCCAGGGATTTGCCCAAGGATCAAGTGTGCAAAATTTCAGCCCAATCGGACCATTTTTGAAGTCTCCAGCCTGCCCCAAAGTTTTAGCCTCGTTTTGGCGAAAAACTCGTCCCCAGGCCCCAAAAATTAAAATTTTGAAAAAATGAAAAAAAATACCCCCAGGGATTTGCCCAAGGATCAAGTGTGCAAATTTCAGCCAAATCGGACCATTTTGAAGTCTCCAGCCTGCCCCAAAGTTTTAGCCTCGTTTTGGCGAAAAACTCGTCCCCAGGCCCCAAAAATTAAAATTTTGAAAAAATGAAAAAAACACCCCCAGGGATTTTCCCAAGGATCAAGTGTGCAAAATTTCAGCCCAATCGGACCATTTTTGAAGTCTCCAGCCTGCCCCAAAGTTTTAGCCTCGTTTTGGCGAAAAACTCGTCCCCAGGCCCCAAAAATTAAAATTTTGAAAAAATGAAAAAAAACACCCCCAGGGATTTGCCCAAGGATCAAGTGTGCAAAATTTCAGCCCAATCGGACCATTTTTGAAGTCTCCAGCCTGCCCCAAAGTTTTGGTGACAGACACACAGACACACACACACACAGACATTCTCAGATTCTAGCTCAACTGAAGTTGAGAATAGAGGTCTTTTTAAGTCTTTTCTTTTTTTGGTAAAATTTGATGTTTTTATCTATAATAGCGACCTAGCTAATCCATCATTATAGATAAGTTCGATTTTGACAAACTTAAAAGACCTCTATCAAAAGTACGACTCGTGAATATCACTAAGCATTGGACTAAATCAAATATCTTAATCAGGGTTCCCAACCCTCCAAAAAATAAGATTTCTCGATTACACATTTTTTCATAAGCAATGATGGGTATCCACCCTAGTTATCAGAAAGATTTACAGGTACAAACCATCGACGTGTAGCAGTAGTGTCTCATCAGCTATACTGTCAATACTATTGTTAAACATTTCCAATCCAGAATTCTGCGAAGAAACAAAGCAATAATAAATAAAACAACAATCGGTTTAACTAGGTTACCAAAAATACTAAATCGTTTGTGCATTATTGTGTTCATGTGGTGCTTTCTTAAATTTAGAAACATGCTGAATGGACCTACCTGATGATGAGAATCAGATAAAAATAAGACAAATAGCAAGAGAGTAAAAAGTGTAGTGAACCGCTACAGAAAAAACTGTTTAAGCCAAATTCTAGAAAACCTTACCCTCTATCTTTATGCAAAAAACTAAGGCTGAAAATTCGAGAAAATGTCAAAAAACTGGCATATTTCCGGCTTTTTCGGCCGGAAAAAAATTTCTCTCAAAAATCGGACTCCGTCACTTTTTAGGAATCATCATTTTGCATCATTCTGCCAAAAAATCAGAAAAAAGTAATGAGCCAATCTCGAGAAAAGCTGGTAACAGACGAACGGACGAACATGGGTTAATTTAAAGGACCTCCGAGGTAGGTCCAAAAAATGAGTAATGACAATTCCACATCGTATCTCAAATTCTGTTGAGGATATTGCTGGGGTGGGGTTCTCTAAAATAAACACAAACAAATAAGACATACATTGTCGGTGTCCTTTTCTCGTTTTCGTTTTCCTCCAGTCTTGCTCAGTTTGAAAGCGTCTGAAAGATACCACGTAAGCAAAAATTAGATTGATCATGAATTTATTTTTAAAATGTCAAATATCATTTTTTTAATATACAACTTTTTGTATTGATGATGATGGACTCTCTTGTCGATTTTTCACAGTAACAAGTAGTTTTCTTACGAAATTTCAAGCACTTTTGATTTTGTTGTTCAAAAGTTCTTCCAACTCTTTTAAAAATTGATCATGACCGAATTTGTTCTTTCTGACCCGGTTAACCCTTCTAATACCTCTCTCAAAACTACACTTCAAAGGTGGAAATTTAAACCCAGTTTTTTCACTTTCCTGATCCCTTATAAAATGAGGAAGAGGATGAAAGATCAATGTTGACGTCAACAAAGATGGAAGAGAGACGGACTTACTAACTTAACTTCTGACCAGTGTTGGCTATGCAAGGCAAGGACACCTGGCTTCTAGAGAGAAACGCTACTTGAGGGAAACCTTAGCAGTCAACTCCCGTACTCGTGACTTTTTGTATTATGATAAAAATTATAAAAAACTTACCCTTGAATTCTTCAACTTCCTTCTTTGCTTCGAGAACATCTTGCTTCTTTGCTTCGAGAACATCTTCCTTCTTTGCTTCAAGACCATCTTGCTTCTTTGCTTCGAGAACATCTTGCTTCTTTGCTTCGAGAACATCTTCCTTCTTTGCTTCAAGACCATCTTGCTTCTTTGCTTCGAGAACATCTTGCTTCTTTGCTTCGAGAACATCTTCCTTCTTTGCTTTCACTTCATCTTCTTTCTTTGCTTCGAGACCATCTGCCAGAAGAACTTAAACAAAGCAAAGGAATAAGGAGTTAAGATATACTTACACAGTTGCAATCTGCAATTTTCAGAGGACATTTTTAAGAGATATTCTTTCATTTTTGTGAAGCCTGTACGTTTAGGAGATAAAAAATGGCAATGTAATCTTTCAAACTTTCAAACTGTGTAACAGGGACTTTTTTTGGCTTTTTGGAATGTATTAAATCCTAGAGCTATTCGAGTACGACAGTTTTATATCTTGTAGAGTAAAAGAAAAAGAAACTAATTAATCTAACTAACTTACCATATAGACAATAAGTTAATGTAAACCCAGGGGGAATCTCGAACCTCGATAGCCTCTTTATACATGGATTTAGTTTGCCATCGTAATGAAACCATCCTTCTCCTGTGTTGATGATCGCAGAGAAATGGCTCTTCTGATGCATTGACACAGCATGCAATCGATATCTATGTTCAAAAATTTACCTTCACTAATTTGTTTTTTTCTCTAACCTAGACTTTTCAGTTGTGTCGAATGCTTTCTTAACCCTGAGGCCACAAAGGACGTATACTCCACTCCTGGTTATGTACCTCCTGTACAGTAACCAAATCTTTAATTCATTTAATATATGACGCAAAGGGTGTATCTAGACATTTTTTTACCAACTACATGTTAATGTGAAAACAGAAAAACAGAACGTGCTTGCTGCAAATAAACAGCCTCGAAAGTAAACCAGCTCTTACTTCCTGTCCTCGTCAATATCCAGATTGATTGGGATGTCATTTGTTCCAAGCCTTTCCAGCTGGTTGAGGCAAACGGGAAGAAGTATGGCTTTTTCCAAAACGACTCGACGGTGAGATCGCCTGTTTCCAGAGCAGCAATACGTGATTAGTCTGAAAGGAATAAGAATCAAACTTAAAAAACATATGGAGCAAATATAGAATTCATCAGATCCTTCACTAATGTACTTCCCAGTTTTCTCAAAGGTAACGAATCGAGTGGGGATTGAACCCACGACCTCTCGCTTGCCGGGCGATTGCTCTCCCAACTGCGCTATCGGTTCGTTGCTATTACACTAGTTCGTAGTAGACGAGGGGAGCGACGTGCTCAATGTTCACCATCCGGTACCTGAATTCTACGAATCAATGGAATCGCCACGAACTGAGACACAGCTATATAGAATTCATCCAAAAAAAGCAAAAAACATTATGGTATCTGGTAATAACTCAATATTCAATATATTTCTAAAAATCTAGGAACACCACCCTTTTTTACTACACGGTACCTACTTTTATTTCTGAATTTTTTTAGGGGATGACTCCTTTTACTACCATGTAGTAACTATTACTGTAAATTCAATTATATGAAAAAGTTGAGCATCTTTCCATTACAGACCAAATTTGCCCCCTCTTCTTGTACCAGACACTATAGGAGAATGTATTTACCCTGTTTCTGTATTTTTGCTTTCATATACAGCACTTTCGTTCTGAGGGTCTTTGATGGATTCACCACACACATAGTAGGATTCTCCCGAGAACCAATCTTTAATGTAGCTCTCTATTGGGATTTTTAGAGGCTTTGAAGGGCATTCCTGTATGGAGCGAAGGCTTGTGCGGTTCCCACATTCAATATTGTCGCATTCGCCCTGAACAACGCTTTCAAAAAATGGGCTTAAAAATGGTGCAATGATTAAGTTGTTTTCAGAATCGTAAAAGTCGATAATACCCATTGTGGGACTAATCTGCTTCATATTTGCTATAAGTATACGAGCACCAGTGAAATCGTCTTGTGACAGCATCTGCATAAGGTTTTCAAAGTTTTCAAAGTTTTCACATTGAATTTTAGCCAGAATCTCTTTCTCAATGAATTTGAAAATAGCAAACCAGGTGTCTAAAGAACAGGTGTTGGTGAATCGATAAACCTCATTATTGGATCCATAAAGCCCACCATAACGAGGCAATATTGTGTCTCCCAATCTGTATTTCGTATCACTGTTGCTACAGTCTCCGTTTCTTCCCTTGTGGCATGAGGATTTACATGGAACATTTTCTTTAAAACATTTACAGACGTTGTTGGAACAAGATGTGGTGCAATGACAAAGTATAGCTTCTTTTCCAAGAAAATTCAGGGAGGCTAAATTCAAAGTGATTTTCGTCAAACTTGCCTCACTTGTATAATTAATGCGACCTGGATATCTTTCCAGTACTGCAGCTGTAAATCTTCCTTTCAGAATTCCAAATTCACAAATCAAACCATAACTTTCAATGTTGCTACTTCCCTTATCTAGCACTTGACAAGGCAATCTCTTCACTTCTGATTTTTTCCGCAGCTTTTCCGGTATCAGCACAGCAACATGATCACCAACATTATAAGAAGCAAGCCTTTTTCCCTTCCGTCTTTGGTACTTTGCAACCATCAGTTTGCGTGAATGCTCAAGATTGGTTTTAATTTCATCCCGTATAGCTTTCCTAGCAGGGCAGGTTGATTTAAAACTCTCTTCATCGTTGGTGTTGATCTCCTATAGAAAGGATGGTCACCAAAATAAGTCTTTTTGTGATGTAGTATCAGTATCAGCAAGTCATTTTGCCATGTAACACCAGTATGTAAGTCTTTTTGTGATGTAGTATCAGTATCAGTAAGTCATTTTGCCATGTAACACCAGTATGTAAGTAATTTGTGATGTTGTATCAGTGTCAGCAAGTCATTTTGCCATGTAACACCAGTATGTAAGTAATTTGTGAATGTGTATCAGTATCAGCAAGTCATTTTGCCATGTAACACCAGTATGTAAGTAATTTGTGAATGTGTATCAGTATCAGCAAGTCATTTTGTCATGTAACACCAGTATGTAAGTAATTTGTGAATGTGTATCAGTATCAGCAAGTCATTTTGCCATGTAACACCAGTATGTAAGTCTCGAATTTTGGCCCTTTTTGCGAAGTAAATTATGTTTTGAAAAATTCTAGGAAGGGCAATTCGCCAAAGTTGATGCTCGCGAAAAATTCTTGACAAAATAGAGAATCTGTAAAACTTCAAACTTTGAATAAAATTTAACTTCTATGGCACTTTTTAGCCTGCTAAAAGACTAATAAGTCAAAGGGCAAATGTTTCAAGCCAATACAAGAATCAATTTTACGTCTTGATTCGCGAAAGTTTCTGCTCGTAAAAAATATTTTTTCGTTAAATTCGCAAAAGTAAATGTCGTAAATTTCGCAATTTTTCGTCCACCCGAAAGTTTCTGCTCGCGAAAATTTGTACGCCTAAAGTAGTATCAGTATGCAAGTCGTTTTGCCAGGTAGCATCAGTATGTAAGTCTTTTTGTGATGCAGATGCAAGGGACCATTCAAAAAGTACAAATGCTTGAAAATTGCAAATTTTTGACGCCCCCTCCCCCTTGTACGCTTTCGTAAGCTTTATGTGACCCCCCTCTCGGCGTACGTACGCTTTTAAGATACCCCCTGTCAAAACTGATATTTTTGTTCACGATACAGTTTGACGTAAACATTCGAACAAGAACTCATTCGAATCAGAAAGTTTGAATTTCTTAACGCCCGATTTACATTTCTAAAAAATCGCGAAAAAATTTTTCTGATAATTGCATGGAAAAACAATGCATAAGTCTTGTTTTTTCTCAATAAAAACACTTAAAAAGATTACGAGCGTATGTACTTCATCTCATAGACCCTCCTCCCCGTATGCTTTCGTATGCTTTTAGGGATACCCCCTCCCCCGTTGAGCGTAGGTACTTTTTGAATGGTCCCCAAGTCATTTGGCCATGTAACACCAGTATGCAAGTCATTTTGCCATGTAACACCAGTATGCAAGTCATTTTGCCAGAAGCATCCGTATGTAAGTCAATTTGTGATGTACCTACGTTAATGGAAGAAATTTTGGCGGGAATTTAACTTAGTTTAATTTAGTTTGGTCTAAAAAGCAGGGTAGCCAATTGGGGTAGGTTGTGAGGTACCAATGTATTTCACAGACCAGAGGAAAAAAAGATTATTTTTTATATGATAGTCCTCATTAGAACCAGGGGTGAAACTTTGAAAAAATATTATTATTCATTTATGACGCAAAATATATTCAAAGATTCAACTTAACACATGGTTTTCTCTGCTATTTGAACTAAGGCATTCTGATTACATAATAATTATCAAATGTGATTTTTTTAGACGTGTGAATCCCAAGTTACCATAGGTGTAACGTAAATTATTCTTTGATGTTATGGGATTACCCATCGTTCTGATTTTCATTTTGAGTCTGTGTTCGAATGTCAGGGATCCAAAAGTATTCTGTACTTTTTACCATAATAGTAGTTTTGTCTGTAATTTTTCATACAGTGAGAGGAAGGAAGACAAGATGGCAACGGAGCTTTATACTTTTTACAAGAATAACTATAGTAACTAAAGTTATAAAGCTAATTTTAATCTGATTTCTTTAAATGACTGTTAAAAAGTTCTAGTGTTATATTTTCACAAATTAAAGCTGATTAAAGCACTAGGCTTCAAAATTTTGGGGAAAAACAGGGGTACCATACAGCCTAGCCCAATTGGCTACCCTGATTTTTAGACTAACCAAATTTAATTGGTTGGATCAGTAAACAAAAATCAACTTTGGCAAAATTTAATTTGGTGGACGATGGGTTTCGCAAAGTTTCAAAGTCTGGGTAAAAATTTAGAAAATATACCCATCACTGGAACCGTGAAATAAAATTAAATTTGGCAGGGATATATTTCGGCATATTGGCAAAATCCACCAAATTTTCTCTCCGCACAAGTTTTCTTCCTGTAATGTAGCATGGATGTTATGGTAAAAAATATTTTGGCAGATGTTAATTGATTTTTTAGATTCATTCATTAGAAACCTCAGATTTGTTCAAAATTTATCAAGTATTTTGGTTTAGTGGAGACCTACTGATTCCACACAACAGGTTATTAAAGAAAACAAGAAATAAATTGGCAAAAATCCAGTTTTCAAAACATTAATGCTCACCTCATCAGGAATGGGATCTGAAAGAGTATCAAGGGGCGTTTGAACAATATCTTCACCTAATTCCTCTTCTTTCATATTCTCAAATTTCACACCAAATGCAGCTAGTCGGTTGGGATTTTGCCCAAAAACCGCTGAATAAGGTGTCTTTTTGATACTTGACACAACTGTTGTGTTCATGGAATCTGAAATATAATTAAAATGAAATGAGATTTAGATAAAAACCTTTTTAGATCTAAATTGAAATTTTCATACTTCCAGATACTTCACTTTTGCAGATAATAATGCAAATATAAAATAAAATACGTCCTAGCAGAAAGCCCCCTCGTTTTACTGTCTCAAAGACTGCAAAGTTTTTTTTGAGAGACAAAGGTATTACAACTGAACAGTGAACTGCCTAAAATAAGAAAAACCTACATTGGATTTCAGGCAACAAATCAGCCCAAGCTTTGGTTTTGAGTTCGATTCTTTTGGCACTGATCTTTTTTTCAATATCACAGTTCCCCTGTTCATTTAATCCTGAAATGAATAAAAATTTTGTCTGATACATGCGTAACAATCAAGTTGCTGTTCATAATTGATAAAAAGATCATTATCAAAAAAATTTTCTGGAAATTAGTTCAGTGCACCAAAACAACAATCAATTGAAATTACTGTTTCATAGTTCACAACTGTGACATAGTTTGCAAGGGTGTGTTCCTGCTACTTTCAACCCCCACCTAAAATCTTTAGTCCTAATTATTTAGGTCCCAGCACAGGCTTTTTCCCCTCTAAAACCCAAAAATTTGACCCTTATGTAGGAAGAGCCCCCTTTAGTTAAAATTTCAAGACCCCCAGGCGATGAGTGCAGGGAAACCTAAGACCCCCTAAACACAGAAACTATGCTAGTTACTTCAAACATGCTAATGTTTTTTACCTATGAAAATATTGGTCTATAATGAATTAATAAAATCCATAGTGCCTAATGTAACATTAAAACTATAAAAAAGTTTACCTTGGGATTGGGAGTGCCCTACTGAACCATTGATAATTTTTGCATTGCCAGGCCAAAGAAGAACAACTGCCTTGATTATCAGGTCTACAAACTCAGTCCCATTATCAGATTGTAAATTTTTTGGCAATCCAAAATAAGAAAGATAGCAGACTTTGATGTTTTTGGCGACAACCTTGGGCTTCTTTGTTTTAAGAGCAAACAGGACATGGAACTTGGCAAAATGGTCCACAATGTGGCCAATAAATTTGAATTCACCATCTGGGTCGCGGGTCATGTCAATTAGATCAATCTATAAATGAAAAGCAGAAGTCTCATGGAGACAAAATTGGGATCCTATTTATATAACTCTATTCTTGCGAAAATATACTTTTCTAAAAATCTGAAAAAAACTGAACAAATTACAATAGTTTTTTCCAGTAAAATATTTTGAAAAGCTAAATTTGTGAAAGTTAATTCTTACAAAATGCAAAATTCTTGCGAATTTGCCCAATTGCAAAAGTTTCTTTCCCTAAAATATTGCTATCAGACATTTTCTCCAAGAATATCCAATCCCATTTCAAATTGTTATTTTGACACAAACCTTGTACCTTGTTTCAGGAGATTTGGGTGGCAGAGCAGCATATGCGTTTCGTCCTTATTAGGACTCGTCAGACCTGCATACTGCATATATAGAAGTATAAAACCCTTCAACTACTCAAAACGGAAACAATAAAGACAAACCTACAAAACGAAAAGACAATACGAATTACAACAAAAATCTAGAATAAACATTCACAGAAAATCAATCAGGTTGGAGTTGAAAAGTAAAATATGATCCCTTACGAATTCTAGGAAATACAAAAAAGACAGACATTTAAGTAACTTGAAAGTAAAATTATGAAAATTTTGATATGATACCTGCATACGATCCATAAAATGCTTCGAATCAATTGGTGTTATGTCAGAAACTGACAACTGTGGTTTTTTTAAGCCGCATGGTATGCAATTTTTTATGAAGAATTTGACAACCTCCATTGTTATATTGCTTGCAGTTTCACGTACCTATTACCAAAAAGTATAACTTTAAGATGGACGAAACCATAATCAGAGCTCAAATTCTGAAAAGATTCCAGGGAATGATTTAAGATTTTCCAGATTCAAATACAGTGTAATCATAGTAGAAAATCTCCTTGTCTATGATATTTAGTACGTAAAAAAATAAACAAACACAAAACATTACAAATACATTATCAGACGAGACCTGAAAAACCACTGGCCCGGTGAAAATTTATTTCGTCGTCACCCGGCCACATTTTTTTTTCGTACATAATCGTTCCAGTAGCAATAATCTTCATCGAGTTGGAAACTTTTGTTTACTTTTTTGCAGATTCCATTTTTCTTTCGTTCGAATCACAATTTCATTGATTTGCTTGTTTAATCTATGTCACATTTTTCATAAATATAAATTTTTGTTGCGCATTCGTTTGGCCGGGACACTCATCGTCTCTGTAACTATATTTTTATTCATAAGGTAAAGAAAACCTTCATTTTAACTTCTACGAGTGCTTTAAAAAATCGAGTTTTGGGTTTGAAATTAACAAAAAATGTTATTTTGCGGCCTGCGGGGTGAGTGTTTTTTCGTCATCCGGTGGACCTGATATAACAAAAACTTTTGGGTTCACCTCATCAAATGCACAGAAATACATAAAACTTTGGTTCCTCTTATCCCTGTCATACAAAATTGATTCATGTTTTGATTTTTGTAACTGAAAAATTACAGTGAAAATCGTTACATTACTACTAGTAATTTCTTTTGTTTAATTTCTTTTGTTTATTTCGAATATCATGAATATTCAAGTTTAATAAAATTTTATTAAAATCATCCCCAGGGAAATACAGCTCAATTGTTTATACATGGAAATCCACTTACATTTGCAAGAGTTTTTTTTTCGCCAGCATGAACAGTTTCCTCAACATGAGCTTCCCAGACAAGATCATACATTTCTTTTATCCGAAAGACTTTCCGTAGACCTTTAAACATGGAGTTGTCAGTCAGTTTAGCTTTGATATTTTTTTTCTTCTTCTTGCTATTTTCCTGAAAAAAAATTTTGTTATCGATGCTTATATTGTTTTCTTTTTCTTTTCTATTTGGTTGAGTCGGAGGAGGCTTTAAAGCCCATTTTCGCAACTATAGACGCTTTCAATTAGCACCCCGTCATGACCTTGAACTCACTACCTGATTTCCCTCACATGGCATGGGTTGACCTGGGTCATTCGCCTGTGTAGCAACCAAGGTCAATGACGACTAACACATTGTAATAAACTTGTTGTATATGAATTTATCCTCATTATTCTACTCCTTTTGATTCTCACTATTTTTTTAAGACGGAGAGACGACCCACAATAATTTGATATTTACCAAGTTGATTCTTTAGTAATTTGATTGTTTCAATAGACCTTTTTTCAAAGAGGCCACCTTGTTGAATAATTATGCGTGGTTTTATCATTGTTTTTCTGCTGGACTGCATAATTATTCAACAGGACGTCCTCTTTGAAAAAAGGTCTATTTCGAATTGCAGATCACAATAAAATAACATGATTATGGAGTTTCAAGCCAGAAGGATGAGATAAGATGTTATCCCTTAAGTAAAAATAATAGTCTGTATATATCTTAATTTTATTAAGTGAAGCATAAAAAGCCTTATGATGTGCAATCAAATCAAAATAAAACATAACACATTCTTTAACGATATTGTGACCTCTTAGGTATCTTTCAAGTTTGTTAAAGAAAAATGTGTTATGTTCTATATCCAGACGGTGTCAATCGAACGAATCGAACGCCGAATCAATCGAACGCAATTGAACGCAATCGAATAATTGCAATTCGATTGTCGAACGCAGTCGAATCGCAATCGAATATTACCTAGGGTTGGCTGTTCGATTGATTCGATTGTATTCGATTACGTTCGATTGCGTTCGATTACGTTCGATTGTATTCGATTACGTTTGATTGATTCAATTGTATTAGATTTTTTTCGCTTTGGTATGGTTCATCAAGCACTCGGCCGCCCACGCTAAAAAGCTCTAACAGAGTGATCCAATTTAATTTAATCGCAATCCAACTCATCGAACATAATCGTAATCGAACGAAATCGAAGATTAATCCAATGTAACTGACAATCAATCGAACCAATCGAACATAGTCAACTATCAATCGAACCAATCTAACCTTACTCTAACGCAATCGAACACAATCGAATATTACCCAGAAATCGGCCGTTCGATTGAGATTTGATTACGTTCGACAATCGAATCGCAATTATTCGATCACGTTCGATTACGTTCGATTGGTTCGATTGCGAATTTTGTTCGAAGTTATTCGATTGACACCGTCTGGCTATCTTAATTTTATTAAAATATTGTTTTCAAATGTATATGTACCATAGCTTAGTCTAATGAATGTCAAATCTAATTTGGACAGGCCATTTCTCATGGCCTTTTAGCGTCCGGTCATCGGACGCTGCCCCTCCTAAAATCTCTAAAATTTTGCTAAAAACAGCCTTTTTTAGCAGAAAAACACAAGAAAGAGTGCCCTTTTTGGCCACCAACGGACACTGCCCTGCCTTTCTAAAATATGGCCTGTCGGACACCCTTCTTTAGAGGGGTTTGTGTAATTTTTTATGCACAATCCATGGGTAAAGTATGCTGATTATTCCTAATAAGTTTCTTTTTCATTTCTTGTTTCCAAAGGTTACGATATTGCCTAGAATGACTTTTAGACCAACTATGGGTATCTCGTTTTAGGATCTTTTGTTACATATAGAATATTAACCAAAAATTACCTCTTCGTCTGCAGGTACAAATAGGACATTCTGAATTCCTAGCTTTGGGAAGTTGATAACTTTGTAGTTATTCCGTTTCATGAGTTTCTTCAGGGCATCGTCTTGCGTACTTCCTTCATTTAATGCCTTAACAATTTGGTCGTTCTTGGCATCATTTATGGCTTTGCTGTTTTTTTTTTCTGATATCCCATGCAGAAAGGCCTCAAACGTTCCACGAAAGTCATCTGAAAATAAGACAATAGTACAAAGACAATTTTATTTATTAGACTAAAAAGAGAATCTTGATAAAGGAGTCAACCCTTTTGTCAGTTACATCAATATGCCTTCTTACCGTGAGATTGGATAACTTGCATCAGTGGAGGCTAACATGCATAGCCCTTAAATGAAAGACCTGGCTGGTCATTAAAATACAAAATTAAATCAAAACAAAAATGGTAGAGTGGAGCTGCGAGCGGAGCTGCATACTACTATTAGTTGTATTTTAATGACCAGCCAGGTCTTTCATTTGAGGGCTATGCATGTTAGCCTCCACTGATGCAAGTTACCCAATCTCACGGTACCTGTCTTTAAAAATATAAATAAAAGTAATCACGGAAAAGGACCCGAAAAAAAAAAGACATAAGTGTGAGAACAGAGTAATCAAACTCGTTAGAAAAAGTACCATTAGAACCTGAATAAATGCAATCGAAATTCCAGAGAACTTCATAATTCCCCAAACAACATTACATTACTATGTCAAACTCCCATCACATAAATTTTACAATTACGTCAGACTAGACTACGCTCGCCATCGAAGAGGTTTATTTGGAAAGGGTAATTATATTTTATTGTTCGCTTCTTTTTTTAAAGATTCGCCTGGTTGGAAAAGTATGAATTTCTTTGTACATATACCTACCCCAAATATTTAGGAGGCTGAGTTATAAACGAATGGTCAAGTTGAAACGAACGATAAATGTATCAAGGTCTGTTTTATTTACCCCCTGGTGACTTAACAAAAGACACTTAACTCGATGTTACAATCCAATTATTGAAAGTTTGTGTCGGCCTTTTTATGATGAACGAGACATACGTTCTATGATTACGCAATTTTCATATTATCATTTTCGAGGCATTTTGATGTAACTGTTTGTTGTACTACAAAAACAACAACAACTGTATCCAGACCCAGTTATCTGAACTAATCAAACCAATTTTCTGATGGAAGAGATGAGATGGAAGAGATTTTTTTTATTGATCGTGTGCCGAAATAAATGGCCTAAAGGACTTTTAGTGGGTTCAGCTTGCGACGCTGCCGGGTACCAATAGTTAGTATAATAGCTACTTCTGGATTCAATTAGGTTAGTTAGATTTCTGTTTGGATAAGTACCTCTTCCCAATGAATTTAAATTATTGCTGGCGGTCAACTAGCTTAATCTAAAAAGTAAAGTTGGATTTCTGTTTGGATAAGTCTTTCCCCCAATGAATTCAATTATAGATTCACAGCTAAACTAAAAAGTAAAATAATGATGGAGAAACTAACTTTTAATCATACCTTTCTCACTAGTTTTAACCAAACTGTTCATGATTGTTCTATAAACTTTATGCCGCCATTTTCTTTTCTGCTTCAACCACGCGCGCTCAGATTTCTCAAACGTACTCCCGATTCGCAACTCGAATCGATTAAAAATCGGTTTCTTTTCGATATTGCCTAAAGTTGTCCATGGTTGCCTGATGTTGGACCCGGGGTCTGGGCCCTACGCCGCGGCGGACAACTATCGGCAATAGATAACAATCGGCAGAACAAGAAGCTTATTCAATTGAATGTTAAAGGCAATCGGTCGAGGTTTATCTAAGAAAAGTTTGAAAATCTCTCATGGATCAAAACACTACCCTCAACTTATCTCAGCAAAAGCTGTAATACCATCACTCCCCAATTGCTCGACCGACAATACCAAAAAATATGATACAAAACAGACAAAACATTCAAACAAACAACTATCCAAAGAAAAAGAAAATGGCAAGGTGAAGACAAAGCCTACAGTCAGGTGTGGTACCAAGAGTAAGCACTCTCTAGCGCCCGCGAGCCACCTGTCATCTTTACCAAACAAGAAATAGTGTTGATCAGACACTACTTCGTACATAAAAAAACAGAGAAAAGGGATTAAAAAATAAAACAAATTGTAAACAAAAAAGTTTAAAATTTCTGACCATACAGTGAAGTACAGCAGAAAGAAAGAGAAAAAGTTGAAAGGTTGACCGAGAGCCCGGTTCGGAACTCCTTAACTGAGTGGCCGTACACATTGGAAACGAATTAATTGAAAGAGTTGCAAGCTACAAAATCTTAGGCAACTGGATCACAGAAGATGGCAAACTTTCTGAGCAGTTAAAGGAAATTGAAAAACGGAGTTGGGCTATGTTAAATGAGCTGAAAGGAACAGTGAAGGAAGAATGGTTGGGATCAATGTCCACAGATGCAGCACTGCTAGTTTATGAGAGAACAGTCGTCCCAACTATGATATACAACCTGGAATGCTGGACAAGGATTGACAAAAAAGAGATTGAAGAATTAGAAAGAATCCAAGCGAGAATACTCAAGTCCATACTAAGAATGCCATCATCAACACCTTACTTTGGCATCCTGAAAGAGACTGGGATATGGCCGATTGAAAAGAAGGTGGTCTATCACAGAATGATGCTCTATCAAAACCTTATAACGTCAGCCAAAGGCAGATTAGGAAGAGTGGTGATAGAGGACCAGGAATGCAGTGAAACAGCAAAGACCAATAATTGGGCATCAGAGACAAGAAGAATTGCTAGAGACATTGGGGTAGACTTGAACGCTGCTAAGGAATACAAGAAAGAACTATGGAAGAAAACAATAAAGAGGAAAATTGCTGAGCAGATTGAAAGGGAGTTGGATGAGAAAGAAATGAGAAAGATGAGGCATCAAAGTGGACAAAGGTTTGAAAGGAAAAGTTATCTAAATAAAATGGGATTAAAGGAAGCTAGTGAAACGATGAGAAGGAGGCTTGAAATGATTGATGTTGGTAGTAACTTTGGAAGGAAGAGAACATGCAGGCTATGTGAGGAGAAAGAGCTACAACAGCTCCTGCCGAATTGACAGTAGCATGCTTGAAGGAAACGGACGATCTTAACATCATTAGACAAACAAATCAATTTCTAAATCTCCAAATAGAAAAAAGAGACAAAGAGAAAAAACTAAAAGAAACATTGTAAACAAATCAAAAGGAAAAAAAAAAGAAACAAATGTCTTGCACCTTATACGTGATTTAGCGGAAGAAGGTGCTTGTTGATGTAACACTGTCAACAAAGAGGACGATTATAAGATTCAAGATTCAAGATTCAAGAATTAGGAAATGAGACAAACTCAACAAACTTAGACACAAACTACAAATAGGGGGGGCGTACGAGGTTTTGAATTACCGCCATCCCGGCCATTTTTTTGAAAATCACCGTTATCCCGTCCAAATTTTTCGAAAATACCGGTCCCGCTGTTTTTCCCATTAAATTCTATGGACAAGAAGTAAAAAATTCGGCAAAATGGAATAGAATGTGTAGGAGGTCGATCACTATTTTTGTATTTTGTTTCGATTGCAAAATTTCAGCCTAAACAGACAATTTTAGAAGTTTCTAGTCGGCCCTAAAGTTTAGCCTCGTTTTGAGGCTAAAACTTGTGACCACACCCAAAGAAATCAAAACTTTGAAAAAGTGAAAAAAACCATAGATATCTGTAAAGCAGGAAGTGCTAGATCTGCGGCCTGGATCAAAAAGTGAAGCTCATTCTTGTTTGTCTCATCCTTGTTTGGGCTTTGGTAGGATTTCCTACCAAAGTCATCTGACTAAAATCATGTAATTTCACTGGTTTGAGAGATGCGAAATAGCGTTTGCCGCCTACTTTTCTTGATCTCGCACTCCGAGAACAATGAAAATGCTAGATCCTATCCATCACCTCGAAATTCAATCAAGTCACAAAGTCGTGCTTCATTTTTTTTGCTGGATAAAGGTTAAAGCTGCAAATCTAGCCCTTTGGGCTATGATAAATCATTGAATAAAAGAAACACCCCAGGGATTCACCCAAGGAACAAGAAAAAGCGTGAAAAATTTCAGCCGACAATTCGACCATTTTTGTAGACTCCAGCCTATCCCAAAGTTTCGAGGTGACAGATAGGACAAGCTGATCGAATTGAAAAAAAAACATTCCAAAATTCGAATCTTTGACTGGTTTATCCTAGGCTACGGTCATATCTCCTGCGCTCCGGACGTAAAACTTTTTCTCTTCGAAGAGAAGCTCAAGTGGAACAAAGGAGAAAAGACGTGAACAAAACATTTTCATAGGAACCGGGCTTTATCAAGCCCCGTGCACATCTGCATTAACGTTTCAAATAAGGTTTTTTATGAAATGTAATATCCTTATTTTTTGGGTGTTTTTCGCGTTTTTTCACCTTTGCTGACTCCTGTGACAAGATATTTTATAGTCCGAAAATTTTATGTACACCGTCTACGTATGGCTTTTACCGAAAAACCGTTGTTTTTTATAAGAATTACCTCATCCCGGACGAAAAATCAGGTGTTTTACCGTCACCGTGGCTCTTGCAAAATACCGTTTCCCGAACACTTTTTATCGTTTTTACCGCTTCCCGGCCTTAAATTAGGCCTTATCCCGAGTACCGCCAGATCGTACGCCCCCCCCACAAATATACTGGACAGAAAAAAACATTGAAATATAAAACGATTCTATCGATTAAAAAGAAATGAAAATTAGTAAATTGAGAGACATACTTACACTAATGAAATTGTTCACACTGGAACAGACCCTACCAATCCTCAAAATTTCAGCTCCCACACAGTTATAAAACATCCGAGATGGAATATTGCTTGACGCAAATAAAAGACAAACAATCGAAAAAGGAAAGTTATCTCTTTTGTCATAGAGTTTTGAATCTATGTAACTGTTGTCATTGGTTAATGAGAGATCCAGAAAAGTAATAGCCATCTAATATTAGTCCGACTACCGATTAAAAGATTTGATGATGTGCAAAACTTTTGCAGTTGTTTTAATCAATCAAAATAGAGCAATAACGCGCGTTAATTAAGTTAATTGTTGTTTTTTTTGTTTTTTTTTTCCGATTTATTTAATAATAATAATGAAACACTAGTTTATACCAACTGTAGAAAAAGAATTATATAAAGTGAAAAATATAGTTTCTAAAATGACATAATTAAAATTTTTTTAGGTACATATTTTACAAAGGCAAATATTTGATAAGTTTAATTTTTTCAGTGAGGATTTAAAAGATTCCATGGAAGACTCCAGTTTCTTATTTTCAGGAATTTGATTCCAAAGTAAGCTTCCACGGGCCGTTTTACATTCGGCGTTCTGTAAGAGGACTTTGTAGATATTTCCAGGCGTACCCAATCGATGAAATCGATACGGGAAATCAATCGATATTAATCGATTTTAATCGATGATAAGATAATCGATAGTGATCGATAACTAATCGATAAACAATCGATAGCCAATCGATACTAAGACTTTACGTTCTTATCGATTGGATTCGATTGTTATCGATTGCTATCGATTGATCGCTGATTGCTTTCGATTGCTATCGATTGATCGCTGATTGCTTTCGATTGCTATCGATTGATCGCTGATTGCTTTCGATTGTTATCGATTAATATCGATTTCTTTATATTCGCTAAAAACGCAAACCTACCGTGGTTTTTCTAATTTAACGCGTGGCAATAAATAATTATTTTTCGACGCTGCGCGTGAAAAACTACTAGAGAACAATTAATTACGATATTCAAGTGTTTTAAGTACGCGTTAAAGGCTTGTGTAATATATATTACATATAGATCGTATAAAATGTATTAACAAGCATTAGCTGATTTGGAGGAGCCAGAGGAGGATGATGAAGATCCCTCAGTCTAGGATTATACTAAATTAAGGGACGTCCCTAAATTAAGGGTGTCCCTTAATTAAAAGACATTGATTAAAATCATGTCCCTAAATTTAAGGACAGTCTCTAAATAAAGGGACATAAATTTTCAAACCTCAATTTTTTGGCAACCATCCATCAGCGGCGCTCATTTTTAACAATGTAGATGCTTCTTCACTAGCCCTACAAGGTTGCAAAATATGAAATCCCAACAAAGTCGGGAGCTTAGGCTAGAGTTATTTTTGTCGCAGCTACTTTTTCCCGCGCTTTTTATCAAAAAAAAAATTGGGTCACGAGAGAAGAAAAAAATTTCGCAGTGTGGCGTCACTCGTCAGAGAAGAAAAATTCTTCTTTATTTATTCGATTTAAATGCCTTTTCCCTTTAAATATTTTTTTCCTTCTCATTTTTCAGATAAATCCTATAGTATACTCGGGAATTTAAACTCCACCTAACACACCCAACAAACCCAGCTATTATATTACTTGATAATCTTGCGTATAAAATGAGCCAATGAAGCAGCGAATGGATTTTTTCATTCACGATGTTGGTTGATGGTTTTTCATTTCAGATTCAACACAAGTCAAGGAAGGTCATATGGTAAGAAATCTCTTTCGTTTTCTACTTGATTATGTCACGTTTTCCTAAAGAAATACTTGTAGCCCACTGCGAAGACTACAAGAGTAAATTTGGGAACCATACTGAATGCATTGTGAATGCCACGATTAATGGCTACCATAGATTTTACACCCGCCCGTTGGTAGGCATTCGAATGCCTCTTAAATGTATCCGCGAGCCTGACAACCAGTTTGATAGAAATGCCATCTTGATTGTGGCTCCTCCTCTAGAGGAGTTAGCAGAAGAAATTTTAAACATTGTTGTTCAACCTAAAATGAGGAGAACTGTCAAGGATGTGGCTGGGAAAAAGGTTGGACGGATGCCAAGAGTGATGGCTAAAATTGTTTCTCCATTGATAAGGTCAAATCGCATCACCAAGGCAACCGCTATTTTCATTGGAGGTTTCAGATCAGGTCCATCAGTTTTGGGGGATGGGCCAAAATTGAACTGTTTATACTTTTTTGAGGTAGACAATTTACAAACGAAGTTGTTCTTGGATGAAGCGCTTTTGAATTTGTCTCCAAGAGCGACCAACATTAAAATAAATGTATAAAAACACTAATAGTATGCATGCACTCATCAAGTCCTCGTTCTTGTGTTTACGAAAATAGATTTTCATGGATGTAGCGATGTAAAAAGTTATCTAATTTTTTGACTAAGCTTTTTATATTTTTACCTACGTTTAGGCTGGGCTGTTTGAAACACATACATTATTTGTTTGCAGCTAGGTTTCTTCCAATTCATTCTTAATAATTCGATCGGGAAAGTAATAATTTTCTAAAGGTCACGCTTGGTTGCTGAGCTAAAATCGTTGCAATTTGCCTTCAGCATAAGCTCTTTAGCTCCTCTATTACAAAATTATAGGGTTGCTTACGAAAAACTGTATTGACGATTGAAACGATTGTAAAGGTGTGGTCCAAAGTTGGGTGTCCCATAAGAAAATTCCTCAACAAGGCAACCGCTTCGACAAAAAACAATATATTTGAATAATGGATTCTTTTGTTTAAAGGGGGAATTCTTACGAGACATTCTGTAGAAACAAAGAAGTTTATTTTTATTGACATACTATTTGTTATTAGCAGAAATTACTTTTTCTATTAGAACATACAAACAAAGTATACAATTTACAAGTTTTGTAAAATTAATATATACTATAAATACAGTGCTCCATAAACAACTCCTCTTTAAAAATAGAACCCTTTGTTTATATCTATTGCTCTTGTTTATGGGGCACTATAGATGTTTTAAAGTTCACAAAAGATGCAAAGAAAGATTTTATCCTGTTATATTCCTTTCTTTTGTATTTTATTTATAAGCATAAAGTTTGAAAGCAATTTATTTAGGACATCCATAACCTTTTGAAATAAAAACGAAACTCGATTTTAAAGTTGCTGAAATTAGTAACACTTTGCTTAAAAGGGCCACTGTGATTTTGCATCGATTTCAAGGATCCCAGAAGTTTTATTTACTTTATGCTTATGAAGATTCCTATTGTTCAGCGATTTTTCGGCTCTTAAATTTCAAGTACTGGTCTTCTTTATAACTTTCAGTATTTTTATTTCAATATTCAGAGAAAAAAAATACAAGAAATGGAAGAAGTAAAAGTCTATGATAAGTACGGAAATGTTGAATACAATTTAAAAGTAAAAGAAGAAAAGGACATAGGCAAGTTTAGGAAGCGTGGTGTTCCCGCAGACGGTGAAAAAGTTCGCAAACAGCGCTACACCAACAAGCAAGGACTCCTCAACAAGATGGCACTCATCAAGAGGTGTGTTGGCGACGATGTATATATCGAAATCAGAAATACAAAAACAAACACAATCAAACAATTTAGCACTGTTAGTCATGACAAATGGTGTGGCAAAAGACCGGTGCTAAGTGACCAACCACAGCAGCAAAAAGATACATCATCCTCTGGCAACACACCCCCTTCCATGTCCGCAACAATAAGCACACCTCCTACAACAAACGATTTGGTTACCCCAGTCCCAAGTGACCCAACACAACAGAAAGATACATCATCCTCTGGCAACACACCCCCTTCCCTGTCCGCACCAAAAAGCACACCTCCTACAACAAACGATTTGGATACTCCAGGTTCATCAGAGAGCACAGATTTTCAAATATCTTCCCCACCCAAAAAGCAGAAACAGACCAATAAAACAAACAAAACGAGGCAACAACCTGCAAGAAATTCTAAAAGAAAGGTTAAAAAGACCCCAGAAAAACACAAGACCGACACCATACAAACAGATTTACCAAATGGATGCCTTTAGATAGAGTTTTGGCCAGACTATCACCTGTAATTGATAAGGAGAAACAGCGACTTCATTTCTCAATCCCAACCAGTGCCAAATTTGTAAAGTATTTTATACACCTAACAAAGACTTGGACTCCACCTGGATTGAGTGTGAAGAGGACAACTGTTTGTATTGGTGTCATATCTTATGCCTTGGATTTCTTGCAAATTCAGACGAAACTGGAGCAATTATCAAACCCAAGTTTTACTGCCCAACACATAACAGGAAGAATTTAATAGGCAGCAGAAAGAAACTGAAACTGTAACTTACAGTTTCTGTTGTAAACTAAATTCTTTCTGTTTACAGTTTCAGTTTTATTCTGCTGTAACTAACTTCTTCCTGTTATGTCGGTCTCTTGTTTTCTTTGTTTTAAATCGTTTTATGAAGCTAAGACAGCTATTGGGTCTAAGTTCATATTTTCCAAATTTCTTTCTCCAGAGAAATAGTTTTGAAAATATGTCTGCATTTTTGTTTGAAGGCTGTATTTTAATTACTGTATTCCATAGTAAGTGGTTCACCAAAGATATTGAATGCCTGTTTTTCAATTTTACATTCCAACATTTGGCTATGTCGCAGTATGGCACGCCACTCAAGTACCTCTTTTTCTATATGTACCAGTCTTTGATTGTTTTCGTTTTCAATCTCCAATAAATTAGATGTTATTTTAAGAATATCCTCAACTTTATCAATTGAGCGTGCGATTCTCTGCCAAGTAGCTTTATCCACAGGACCTCTAGGTGCAATAGACTTTTGACGCTTAATCTTTTCTTCAACCAAGAAATCACCTCCTTGGTGACGATCACCAACACCACTTTTGGAAAAAGTTAGATTCTTGAAGCATTGATTTTTGACTTCTTCGGGATAAGATGCTCTGTTTTTCAGATCTCGAAACTCAATCTCCTGGTAATAAGGATGTTTTGAACCATAAAACCAGGGCATAAAAGCGTATCTACCAGCATTACTGAGGAGGACATCATTTGTTCGATCTCCTACACGTTGGACAATATTCCAAAAGCATAGTTTAAAACAATATCACCCATAGTCGTCACTGTGCAGACTTTTGATCAGCGAGCCATTCTAAGAATGTCAAGGCATTGAATGGACCAGTTTTCTATGCTCATCTACATAAGCTAAACGAATTAATTTCTTGGTAGTTCCAAACAAAAAGATTTCGAAAGCTTCCCAGGTTTTGTGGTTCTCCTTTCCATTGATAAAATAACCATAGGCTTTGGTCGAGTTGAAGTTGAGCACATCTTGACCAAGTGGTTGAAAACATATTTCGTCCATGACCTGAAATAGAGATTCAGTATTATATTATAACTTAATTACATGTTTTGTAAATTTTGTTCTTTTGAGACATCTTTTTAGTAACAAACCTACCAAGTTGCTTATATATTTTTTAGTAACCAGCATCAATAGAAATTTATTTTTCAAAAAGTTGTAAAATAAGTTTTATTTTGTTAAAATTTTTACCTTGAATAATGACTTCATTTGATTCATGTTCAAATGGCCTAGTCCTGGCAGCAGACTGAACCAATCATATTTTTGTTGATCTCTTTCTTGTAAACGACTTGCATAGCAATAAGGGGGGCCATCACACCCAATGTAAGTCCATTGACGTTCATCTTTTTCTCCGACTTTGAGGTTTTCTTCAGTTCATCAAGGATAATTCTAAAAATTAAATGTGTTGGTTTTAATGAATTCTACTACACAAATGCTCATAATTTTATCCCACAATCAATCATTTTCTTGCTTTTTTGACTTAAAAATTAGACATGTATATTTATTGAAGGATAAAAAAGAAAGTACCTCATAATTCAAATTGGTTATGAGGATTTTTTCATAGTGAAAATATTTACAAATCCTCCTAGCTATGCTACGGGTCCAACTACGTAGATCTATAAAAAGTCATAATGATATACAGGGTCTTAGAATATCTTATACAGACCTGATATTCTCGTAACTGTTGGGATTAACAAGGATTGGGTCTCCAGTGTCTGTTTGAGCAGGGTCTACATCATTTACTTTCTGACCAATTTTCATATACTTTTCATCCCTTTCTACTTCATTAGTATCTGTTTGTTCACAATCTTTTTGTTGGATCTTTGAAACTTTTCCCTCGCATACATCACACTTACGTTTCAAATTATAGAAAATTTTGTTGCAATCCTGAAAAAATAAAAAGACAGCCTTAATAGACTTTTCAGATTCTCTAGAAAATCATTCATTCAATTATCCAATTTTCTAGCCAATAAAATCCAAGAATTATATTAAAAATAGAATCACACTAAAGTACAGTACCTCACATGCTCTGTTCTGTTGTTTAAGTAAACTATCAATCCTTTTGTCAACTTTGTCTTTATCTTCAAGGAACTGTTTTATCATTTGCGTGAGAAAGTGGTACCTTGCCCTTCGAAATGTTGTCTTCGAATCCTCAATGATTTCTGAGAAAAAAAGTTACATGACGTACACAGTTTTTTTAAAGAATCACATAAATCGAAACAAGCTTTAATTTTGCACAAATTTTGAGCCTTGAAAAATTCTTAGGTAATTCTTAAGTTTTGGACTGGAAATATAAGATATAAATCAATAATGTTTTTATTGACAATACTATTGGATTAAAGAATGTTTTCTTACTTCTCATTTTTGGTTCAAGAATGGCTTTGTCAGATTCCCATGTGATTGGCTTCAAATCAGACCTCTTTTGTAGTTCACCGTCAATCTTTATGTGGAGTGTTGTTGTGATAATATCAGCTGACTTAACTTTAAAAATTGATACTCTGTAAAGTTTGTTAATATATCTTCCTATATTGTCAAAGAAAGTCATCAAGTCCCCTTTTGGGCATGTGATAGATGAAGAACCAGCTTCTTTCATCCAAGTCAAATAAGTGGAAAACCTCCCCAGCAGAGAGTTTTCCATTAAGAGCAGAGACAGTTTTTGATCCTGAAACAGAGGATTGAATCACATTGGTTGCAAAAGAATGAGGCAAAACCCATCGAGTATTTCTAAGACTGTAGATTTCTTCAATAATATATGCAGCATGATATTTTCCAACATTTGAAAGTTCACTGAAGGTTTTACCAGTCATTCCTTCCAAAAAGTTAACCAAAAAGCTGTCAGCTACGTTTTCTAAGAAAAATTTTGGGTCAATGGCATCTTTGAGTTCTTCATATTTCTTGTATTTCTTTGCAAGATCTGATCCACTTTTCCAAACTCGATTTTTCAAGACTTTTTCCCCAAGTAAATAGAACAACTTTTTGCAGTCATTTTCATTTTCCAACAGGCTTTCATCACAGAAGTCGTTCTCCAAGAAATCATTGATTTCTTTGAATGGCAAAAACTTTGATTTTGTTTCTTCATCTTCTTTTTGTTGAAACTGATGTTCTGTTTGTTGTTCATGTTCTGTTTGTTTTTCCTCATTATCTGATTGTTTTTCTTCACTGTCCGTTAGTTCTTCATCAGTTGAAAAAATTAAATTTTCTTCATCATCTTTGTCAACATTATTTTGATTGGAAGTTTTAAGCTTTAACTCCACAACATATGAACAGTTTTCACAGAGAAATTTCCCACAAGGTGTTCGAATTTTATAATGTTCGATAAAATCTAAAACTGATTGTTTGAATTTCTTCTTTTTAGTTATATTTGATACTTTACTGCTTCTTATTCCATCCACGTCGTCATATAACTCTTTCCATGGCCCATGTTCTGTACAACAGCATGATCCTTTATGCCTCTTTCTTTTAGGAGGCATGATATTGAAATTCTGTTTTGTTTCATTAATTTCTTGTCACTATTATTTATTCGAAATCTAAAAAGAATGATAAAGTTGCCCATACCAGTGACAGTCAAAAAAAACAGACAGTAGAACTTGACCACACCACGCTTCACTTCAAAAAAAATTATGCTACCATATTTGTTTGTTTACATCTAAAAGTCGTCGGAACTTGGCCATAGACGTGTAAAATGAAGACCAACTTTTTATATTAAGTTTCGTGTTTTTAATCATTTCTATGATTTTATCATTCAAATTTACAACATAATTTTGTTTTAAAAAAGCAAATAATAAAGTTTTGAGTAATATTTTGGTCTTTTTTTGGAATATTTCATTATTTTACTTGGTCTTTGCTTTACACGCTTTATAGTTCAAACGCGTTTAATTTAGAAAGATAAACGCGTTTCACACGCGCTTCGATAAACAAAAGAAATGTCCTAATTTGCTGATTCAGCGTTCGTCCGACGTAATTTTTGAATTTTATCTCAGCCAAGATGGTCGTAATAACACACTTTGGATGGAGTGTAAAGTTCAGGAACCGCTGACGCACCAATCTAAAGATATTTACACTTTAATTTTTTTGTCCCTTAATTTAGGGACAGTGTCCTTTAATTTAGGGACTGTCCCTTAATTTAAGGACTGTCCCTTAATTTAGTATAATCCTAGACTGTCCCTTTAATTTGTGTTTTTGAAAGAAAGAAGTTTATCAAAAATAAAACTTTCCTGTCTAATTTTTTTTCTTCCAAGGCTTGATCACGCGTAATAATTAGAGTAAGCATCCAGGCACAGTTTATGCTTATTATATGCTTAAGAATTATGCTTATGATTCACCCCGAGCCAAGTTTTTAATGAAATTTCAGAAATTTTGTAAAAATTTGTTCAGATTTTGGGAGCAGTGGAATGTAGCTAGCCGTGGAATTTCTTATTTTTTACTTGAACTCTACCAAACTTTTTTAAACAGATAAAAAATGACAACTTGAAAAATATTTTAGGCTGACATATATGCTCATGTTATGCTTAGGAATTCTGCATATCTGAGCCTTCATATGCTTATAAGCGTTATGCTTATAAAAAACATGTATGCCTTCTCAATCAAACGAATGTTCACTTGCTACTAAAGACAAATGCCTTCATGTGATTGACGAAAAAATAAAAAGAAAGACGAAAATCAATTGGATACAATGTGAATTCCCTGGGTGTGCGAAATGGTATCATTATGGGTGCGTTGGTATCAAGTTTAAACCGAATGAAGCAGCTAATTATCACTTTGATTGTCCCGAACACGACGGAAACAGTAACCAATTGTACAGAGTGAAGGTTTCTTCTACAGATGTGAATGTTTTGGCAGATGAAAATGAATTCACTTCTCATTCCCTGCAACGTGAAGTATCTGGCAGGAATAAAGGTGCGTGGCGTCCACGATACGTATTTTGGGAGGGGAATTATTACCATATTTCAAGATTTCTTTCACTACAAGCTGGTAAATCGTGTACACCTGCCGCTTCTAGAGCAGAACGCTGGAAGTCAACAAATACGACCTCTTATTTTGATAAGCTTGGCATTGTGCATGATGGTTTGGGGCTGGGTGAAATTATCGTGTACCGCAAGGACAAAAAAACTTGCGCCGTTGGTTTTGTTGTTCGGATTGCTCAGAAATTTGGTGCGAAGGCAATTCACCCGACTCTATCTCTAGAGAAAGAAAAGAAACTCGATAAAATTATTTTTACGTGCCACGGTATCGAGTTCAAAGGAAAGAAGGCCAGTTTTTCAATGCCCCTTGTGAAAAACATTGTATTAGTTAATGGCCAGTCATTTATCTCTAAAGTAAACTTAACAATGGATACTGTAATAGAAAAGAAAACTCTAACTTTGTTAAAAAAGTACCTGCCCCTTGTGAAAAACATTGTGTTAGTTAATGGCCAGTCATTTATCTCTAAAGTAAACTTAACAATGGATACTGTAATAGAAAAGAAAACTCTAACTTTGTTAAAAAAGTACCTGCCCCTTGTGAAAAACATTGTGTTAGTTAATGGCCAGTCATTTATCTCTAAAGTAAACTTAACAATGGATACTGTAATAGAAAAGAAAACTCTAACTTTGTTAAAAAAGTACCTGCCCCTTGTGAAAAACATTGTGTTAGTTAATGGCCAGTCATTTATCTCTAAAGTAAACTTAACAATGGATACTGTAATAGAAAAGAAAACTCTAACTTTGTTAAAAAAGTACAAAGTAATTTGAATACTTCACATACTGGAGTCGTTTATAATGCATGTAATATAGTAGGCATTATATGATAATACGATTATTGTTACGGGATTTAGTTTGTATAAACTAAATACTTCAGTGCACTTTCGCTAATTCGCTAATTCTTTTATTTGAATCTCTCTTTAATTTGAATCAAATTTCAGTCGGAGAAGAGATATAAATACCGTAAAGAGATATCTTCGTAGAATGCTTTGGATAATTCGAATCTCTCCGTATTCGGACCAATCAGTCCGGACCGATGAGATTAGCGTTTGAATGCAAATTGGCAAGAATCAACTTTTATTATTTTGTTAGCTGCATAGATACTTTTTGATGGTTTAAATCGATTTAGATTTTAACGTTTTCACTACACTGTTTCTAATCCTGTAAATTTTGTTTAAAAGAAAACTTAAATGAACTCTAACAAAATAGTTGAAAATACTGAATATTCACTTTATTTTTCGAGTCCTCATTTTATCCCCTCTATTCTAAGGTCCCACCACCCCGCTTCTTAATTTCGGAATTTATGTTTGTGACCCCTAAGGCCGATGGTCGTCGAATAATGCTGAGTCCAATCGGGAAAATCCCTCATTTTACTCAAGCCTTTATTTTAGCCTTAATTCACATTATCAGGGGCTTTCATCGAGTTTCAAGCCCGTAGGGCTAGAGGCGAATTTTTAACCCTTCTCAGGCAACATAAATTGAACCACTTATTATTTCCCATCCAAAACTCATCATTAAGACGGATTATATCTAGTGGTTCCTTTGCACGGCGGCAAATTCTCTTTCGAATTCTCCCATCGTGACGTCACTCCCGCGGCAATTCTTGAAAACAAAATGGTAGACGGGAGAGATTTTGGCTGTTAAAAAAAGAACAAGTCTTCCCATTTCTCAGCCCAAAATTCGTTCATTTTTATCTTTATTTTGTGCTCATTTTGACTTTTTTGTGTAGATATTATATGTTTTAGAACATATTAGTACTTTTATTTAATAAACAAAGCTTTTTTGAAGCAGAACTGCTTGTTTAATTTCATTTGTGCTGAAAAAGTGTCTCACATGCTGGTTTATGTCGAATAGTCATAAGCGTAATCAACAAAAAAACACTGGCAATTCAATGGTAACCATGTAAACAATGATTTGAATTTATAGAATTTAGTAGTTTGTCTTCTTTATGGAGAAGTAGAAACTTTTTACTCAAAATACTCGTACTTTTGACTTTGGTTACAGAATGCGAATTTTTATGGCAGTGTTTCAAAAAAGTGTAAAATGCAAATCAAAATTTCAGCCAGAAAGGTAGGGTAGAAATTATATTTTAAATACCACTTTTGATTTGAGGTAGGTAAAATTTTACATGTCGGCCATTTTTCCTTGTTTACAAATTTCTCCCACTGCGATTCGAGATCAATTCGGACGATTGAAATTCAAAATGGCGGATATATTTTTCACAGTTCAAAGCACTGAAATTGGTTTCTACATGGAATCTGGGTGGGGGGTTTGTTTTTTGTCTTTCTACAAAAACCTCACTAACTAGCTAGAGGAGGAAGGCAGGAGAAAGCTCAGATGTCAGAGGGGTTTTAATAGCTTTGTTCTTAATTGTCTCAGGCTTGCTTGGGGAAAACCTACCATAGTAATCTATAGTCAGATCAAATCGGAATTTTTTAACTATAGAGACAGGAAAGATAGAGGTAGCTATTGTAGATTTTTAAAAGTTATATATACCTGATAAGAGTCTCCCACCGGTGGGTGTACGTATAGTGGTATTTGGGGTTACATCGAAAACACTGTACAAATCCACCGTACAAAATCCCATCGTACACGGAAATTACCACCGTACAATGTACTGGGGGTGTGCGATCGACTATAAACAACTACCCACCGTACGTAATGTACGGTGGTAATTTTCGTGTAGGGTGGTCAAAATAGGTTAGGCTCAATCCACCGTACACCCACCGGACTCTCAGGGTCGTGATGAGCGGTGCATGCCGCTGCTGGTGGCGGGGGGGGTTTCTGAGGGGGACTCCGGGTCCAGCTGACTTCTCCTCTATTGAATAACAAATTACTACAACATACATGACAACCTTTTCCTCAACAGTATTCTGTCTCATCACCGAAGAAACCAATACTCTACAATGCTCCGTCGTAAAATGCTCTCGCCATGTGCACTTCAAGTGCTCGCAACTCCCTGCGTACCAAGTGCAAGCTCATCTAAATAGCCAGAGAAATAAAACAACTCGCTCCACAGCAAAGTCTACTTTCATCTGTTTCAACTGTGTGGAAGTATCCAAAGATATAGTCTTACTATGCCAGGGAAAAGAAGAAGAACTGAAGAAATCTATTGAACAGAAAGATAAAGAGTTAAATCATTGGAAAGTTAAATATAACACACAAAGAACAAACAAAGTCGAAGAACACACCGTCAAAGCTCTTGACAAGAAGATTCAAGAGCAATTTAAAACTTTTGGGGAGACAATTAAATCTTCAATTCTAGAAGAAATCCAGTCATCCTTGACCAAGGTTCAGGATCAAGTAACCAAAGCCAACACGTCCTACGCTGACGCAACTAAAATTACGTCTCAAGTAACAACAAGCGGTTTAAAGTCCATTATAAAAGAGGCTCGCTACGAAGAGATAAAGAAAAAAAAGACCATGACCAGCGGCAAAGAAATGTCGTCATCCATGGAGTTGCTGAATGGACTGGTGAAGATAAAAACGACTGTGATAAAAGGTATATTGAAAGCCTCGTCAAGACGGTAAAAATTCCACCTCCAACTATAAAGAACGTATCGAGAATCGGTACCGAGGAAACCAACAAAAAGAGACCAATAAAACTTGTCCTTGGTTCAGAAAAAGAAAAGTTGTCCCTCCTTCACAGCCTATCAGCCCTCAAAGGAAATGACGACTATAAAGGAATAAGCATTACGGAAGACCTAACTCGAACTGAAAGAGCAGTTCTAAAGGAATGGCTGGATAAAGCAAATAATCTGAACCTAGACGATACTGAATGGGTACATCGCGTTCGGGGAAACTCAAAAAACGGTTATGGCCTCAGGAAGTTTCGTCGAAGAGAAAACCAACATTAACACCCTACACAACGAACCTTAAAGAAATACCAAGAAAAAACACAAACATAAAAATCACCAGCAAAACCAATGAAAACAACAAAAACAATACAGACAACGATGAATCCAACAACAAAGAAAAAGGTGACAGTGAAAGGTATGTAGATGGTCCCCCATTGCTTGACAAACCAACGGAAAAGTCTTATGAATTCGAAGAAAAGGCTCTGAGAAAAATCCGTATTAATAACGTCGCAAACGTCATCATAGGACATCTTAATATCAACTCGATAAGATACAAATTTGAAGGTCTCAAATTAGTTATCAAAGATAACGTAGACATTTTTTTGGTATCTGAAACTAAGATTGACGAATCATTCCCTGAAAATCATTTCATTATTGAAAACTACTCGCGTCCATATCGCTTGGACAGGGACAAACAGGGAGGAGGTCTTCTACTCTACGTACGTCAGGGCATTCCTTCTAAACTCGTATTAAAAGACAAGAATTATGAAGCTATATTCATTGAGGTCAATCTGAAGAAGCAAAAATGGCTACTGGGTTGCTCTTATAATCCGCATGTAGACACTATAAATTCACATTTAGAGCTTTTACAAAATAGCCTTGATTCTATAGGAGATCATGACCGACTTTTACTACTGGGGGATTTCAATTGTGAAATCGACAAACATAAAATGCCTGAGTTTCTTGCTAGCAGGGAGCTTTCTAGCTTGATAAATGAACCTACGTGCTTCAAAAACACAGAAAATCCGAAATGCATTGATCTGATGCTAACGAATTACCAAAGAAGTTTTCAGGGCTCTTCCTCTGTATCTAATAGCCTATCGGACTTTCACAACATCACAATAAGCGTCTTAAAAACCACTTTTGAAAAGTGTCCACCTAAAGCCATTAAATATAGATGCTACAAAAATCTTAACGAAGATCTTTTCAAAAATCATTTAACACAAGTACTAGAGTCGAATCGCAACTTTGAACATAAAATGAAAAGTGTAGTAAATCTTCTAAACGCTGAAGCACCGATAAAAACTAAAATACTAAGAGGTAATGATAAACCTTTCATGACAAAATCACTACGAAAGGCCATGATGCATCGATCTCGACTTAATAACATTAAACGAAAAGACCCCTCTAACATCAACAAATATAATTACAACCAACAGCGAAACCGATGCTTATATCTCCTGAGAAACACTAAAAGAAGATTTTATGAATCTCTGGATGAAAAGCAAATCACTGACAATAAAAGATTTTGGAAAACTGTACGCCCTTTTTTCTCTAATAAAGGACCAATAAGTGAGAAAATAACCTTAGTCGAAAATGATGAACTGATTAAAGATGATAAAGAAATTGGAAAAATGTTTAATGAGTTCTTCATAAATATCACTGAAAAATTAGATCTCAATCAACCACCAACAGAACCAGTGCCTCTTAATGAACTTTCTGATAATATTCTTCAAAATGAAATAATGCTTTTAGAAACCACCCTAGTATACTCAAAATAAAAGAAAAGGTATCAAACAATGAAAACTCCTTCAAGTTTAGAAACACCACCAAAGACGAAGTAGAGAAGATAATTAGTAACCTTAAGACAAATAAGTCTCAAGCGGAAAATGATATACCAGCGAAAATAATTAAAAAATACTCTCACTTATTTGCAAGCTGCTTCTCTATAAGCATAAATGACTCCTTCAGCTCAGGTATTTTTCCCAACATTTCCAAGTTCGCGACAGTCACCCCAGTCTACAAGAAAAATTCTAAAAACGATAAAAGTAACTATAGACCAATAAGTATACTGCCGGTAATATCCAAAATTTACGAAAGAGTATATCACAATCAAATATCAGAATACTTTGAGCACTACTTCGATGAACAACAATGTGGTTTCAGGAAAGGATATTCCACTCAAACCTCTCTTCTCCCAATGGAAGAGCTCTGGAAGCTAGCCAATGACAAAAAAGATGTTTTTGGGGCACTGCTCATCGACCTTTCTAAGACTGCATGTGCCACAAATTACTTGTGGCAAAGATCAGTGCATACGGGTTCGATGACCTTTCCACTGGGTTAGTCAAGAGTTATCTAGAAAATAGGCAACAAAGGACAAAAGTAGGCAACGAACTGAGTAACTGGATCAAGATCAAGGATGGTGTCCCCCAGGGATCAATCCTTGGCCCTCTGTTTTTCAATATTTATATCTGTGACCTCTTTTTCATCATTGAGGATACTAAGGTTGCGAATTATGCGGACGATACGACACCCTATGTTAGTGCTCCTACCTGGACTGAAGTAAGTGGAAAACTAAGCTCTATAGCAGAAAAAATCTTCACATGGCTTTCGATTAATCAAATGGTTGGTAATGCTGACAAATGTCAGCTAATAGTTAACATCATTGACGACTCGCTCTATCTAAATATTAGAGAAGAAACTGTTTTCAATACCAAAACGTCAAAGATTCTTGGAGTAACCTTCGATAATCTTTTGACGTTTGAATCGCATATAGAAAATCTTTGCAAGAAAGCTAGTTTGAAAATAACCGCCTTAGCCAGAATGAGCACATATCTCACTTTAGAAAAAAAGAAACGCTTGATGAATGCTTTCATTAAATGCCACTTCAATTACTGTCCTCTCATATGGATGTTTCATAGCAGAGCTCTAGAGGATAAAATCAACAATCTACATAAAAGATGCTTGAGAATCGTTTACTCAGACTACAACTCATCATTCGATGATCTGTTGAAACTTGACAACGGTTCCACCTTCCATCAACGAGCAATTCAATCCTTATCCACAGAGCTATTTAAATCAAAACTCAATGAATCAGAAAGTAAAATATTTCTCAAAAACCAATGTAAGATCAAAACGAGAAAAAGGAATTCCTTTCGTAGTAGAGTAGTTGAAAGTGAAATGAATGGGAAATCGTCTTTAGCTTTCCTGGGACCTAAAATCTGGGCTACCCTTCCCGATGACTGTAAAAAACTTAAAAACCTAGATGAATTTAAAAAAGAAATCAAGCAATGGAGGCCCACTACTTGTCCTTGCCGAAACTGTCGCACTTTTATCCATGGCGTTGGTTTCATTGATTGAATTTAAATAAATTTGTAAATAATAGTTGATCTTGAGTATCAACCTTCTAGATAGATTTGTAATTAATAGTTGATATTGATTAGCCTCGAGCTAAGTACACATTGTACTACTTTGCATCAACTTTAAAGAAAAGAAACATAAACATAAACATAAACATAAACATGTTACGTGAAAAATGGATATGATGGATTGTGACAAAAAACTTGCAGATGATGTTTTAGGAGTACTAAACCTGGTTGTGGAAACTGTTTGTCTCTGTGAAGATCACAAGATTTTATCAACAAAAGATCGGGAAAGTTCTCAAATTGAAAAGTAAGTATTTGGTAAACTTTGCAAGTAAGAATAATGTATGTACCTCTTTAGCCTCTAATTGTCCTCTGTCATATGCCGGAGGCTTTGTAACATAATGACCAGACAAGCAGATTGAACAAAGGAATTGTAACGGTGACATTATTTTTTAAACATGATACCTCTTACCATTCCTTGAATCAACTGTGCAGGCTAATTAGCTAGGCATTGTGATTAACACAAAATCCTAGGGGTTCCTCTTGGCATTATTAATACTTATCTTTTAATAGAATCAAAAAGATTAAGACATGTTCGATAATAAAAGTCTATATGTATTTTTTAGGTTGTGTTCCAAAAGTCGAAAATGCGCAAAATTATTTCATCATAGTGGTAGATGCAACTCAAAACGTAATTACCATTCTTACTGCATGGGAACCAAGAAAATTAAAATCAAAGAAAGAAATGAAATTCAGACGTGTGTCGATATATTGAAAAAGAATGCTGTGGTTTTGGAAGACAAGAATAAAGCTGCAGGTATTTTTTACTTTCTATTTATTTATTTATTTTCTACACAACTTAAGATTTTGTGGCAATTTATTTTCATGGTTGAACCTAAATAGTAAAATAATTAAATTTTTACACAATTTTCAGGAAACACTGCACTTTAAAAGAAGTTATGTCTTGGTTTGTTTAGCATGCCCTGTCAGGCAAAAACTAAACATAAAAATGGAAATATTGATCAAATAAAATAATAAATGTAATTCTAACATTGGGCTTACAAGGATTGAACCTTTCTTTTAGAAACAAAGAAGTTGGAGCTGAGTGAGGAGTGTGAAAAGCTGAAATTGAACGCAAAGAAGCTGAGTGAAAATTTTGATAAATTGAATGTTCTGTTGGAGCAGCGCCAATTTGCCAAGTCAAAAAGAGAAGCCAACCCTACAACAGAGGCAATGATAGTTGATGTTAAGAGCTCGACAAGGTACATACGCAGAAAAGAGACAAAAAATGTAATGGAATATATCCATGGTGACCCGAAGGGGGCACTTTACGGCACATGGGACTTTTTAACAAGTATCACAACATATGAACAGTTGGAAAAATTGTTGATCACTTTCAAAAGAGGAAAATTCATTGAAAAAGTCCAAGGTAAATTTGCTGATGCCCTCAAAAAGAGTGATGTGGGCCTTAAAAAAGCGCTTGCATTAAAATATGCCACCTACATGTCACGTCGCAAATACAATATGCAATGCAAAATTCAGAAGTCAGCGTTCAGTACCAATGATGGAGAAAATGTTGCCAATCCTGTCAAATATGGAGAATTGCAACTGGATCTGAAAACTGCAGTTGTTTCACATAATCGGGTTGACCAATTTGCAAAAGATATTGATATTGGCCAAGTACACATTATTGGTGGGTATTCCGGTGTAGCTCGAACAGTATCTGCACTTACATCTATGATTGTTGACCTGCATTCCAACGTGCCAAATTTGAAATCTGACTTGATATGATTCAATCAGATTGAAAATCACTTTGTGGTAGAGTTTTCTGACGATGGAGCTCCAGAAAGCAAGGAGACCACAATGTCCATCGGTTCGCTTACAATGTGGAATTTTGGGTCCCGTGTTCGAAGTCGACAGTTTCATTACCCTCTTCATACTGTCAGTGCTGGGGAAAAAGATTCAATATGTGAAGACCTTTGGAGACAACACACAGAAGGGATGACCCTGATAGAAGGTAATGTCCTTAATGTTAAAGGGAATAAAGTAACCTTTGAGTTCCAACCTTCTGCAGATCAATGATTCTTTCACAGCTATCTGTAGGTAGGTCTGCAGTGCAGCAGCTTAAGGAGGGGTTTAATTATTGGGTATATTTGTGAATTAAGAAAATTATTTACCAGATGACAAAATGTATTTTCTGGGAAGTAATTTTTGGTTAACCTTTGGCCACATTTTTATTACATTGATATTGTGTCAGCAGTGTTGGGTATGCGACATATTGTGTGTTATCAATGAAATCAAATCAATAATCAATATGGATACTTGATGAAAAATCGATAAAAATTAATGAAAAATCCATTACGATTGATACTTGAAGGTACCTGATGATGATCGATTGTTAATCGACAGAACCAATACCAAAAGTTGATCGATAGTAATTGATACCTCATCGATAAAAAATCGATTGCTCGTCAATATCAATTGATGCTAGTCAATAGCTAATTGATTTTTGAAAATGTATTTTATGTCAATTAGTTATTGTTTATTCGGTTGGTTCGAAACGCAGGAGACAGGACGCAGGAGACAGGACACAGGACGCAGGTCATACAAACTACAGACCGGAAAATTGTAACACACTCGTAACATATAATGTATAAAATGTTTCTAAAAACATTATACGCAATGGAAAATTATATATTATACAAAATACGCTATTTAAAAGATTTTTAAATGACATGAATGACACAATGCCATCAATCCTAAATATTGACAAAATGACATTTAAATTATGTAAATGATGACGCTAGCACAAAATACAAGGTGTGTACATCAGTTTACAGCAAAATGTTTTTTCATGCTCAATAGGATGCTGATGGTGCAAGTAGATATAGATTTATATATTTTGAAAACATTAAATGCTCCAAGAGAGCTGTTTTAGAGATATGAAAATAGTGACGTCATTTTCATCAAAAATACGAGATAGGGAATGAAAATATTGATATATTAATAAAATACAAACCTTTGACGCTATTTTAGTCAATTTTTGTTATCATACCCAAGGTGATGCGGGAGATATAATGAGATATGATATAGCGATTGTGAAATAGCTATTTTCCTGCTGGGGCTGTTTAAAGATGAGATAAATATTTTTAACACATGTATTTTGTGTATAACATATATGTCACATTGAAAAGATAACTGCTACTATACATGCGTGATTTATGTGTAATATATAATACAAGTATTACAGGTCCGTGTTATACACGGCACAAAATACAAAAGCACAGGGCAAGCACGTGGATAGATTTTGACCTTTAAAAAGGTTCTAGACCAATAAAATACCTTCAGAATGATATTTCTAACAATTACAAGTGTTTTTCAAACATTTTCTTTGTTTTTTTACAGCAATTAAAGCTGACATGTCAGCACTGACCTGCGTCCTGTGTCCTGCCTCCTGGGTCCTGTGTCCTGCGTTTCGAACCAACCGTTGTTTATTGGTTCTAATCGATATGTAAGTGTAAAATTATGATCAATTTGATCATTTATGAGTGCTTGCGTTGCTCATCAGAGACATTTTCATTAAAATTATAAATTACTAAAAGTAATAAGTAATGATAAAAGTAAACAGGTAAACATAATTATAATATTATTAAAAGGATGAAACTTCAATGAATGCATGATACATTTTTAACTGTTCTGACTAGGCTGTTTCTTAGATTTTTGGGAAGGCTTGGTGATTTTTACTTAAACGATCCAAAAGATTTATTTCTCAAAATGAGGGGGTTGGATACCAGTTTATGGGTAATGACGCGCTCCTCGAACTAAGTTGAATTTTTTACTTCTTTCCAGCACATGATATTTTATATATTTTTTCAAAGTATGCTTAGCTTCTTTACACTTTACTTTTCATTTTTTATATGTTATGGCTATATTAATATTTATAGATATATTTCAAAATAAACAGCTATGTGACAGGCGTTTTTGCGAGTTACCTATATCTTGTCATTTCTCTAAAATAAGATTATCTCTCGGGATTGATATGTCGTGACGCGCTCCTTCTTTCAAGGCGTTTTTGCGAGCGGCAATACTTTTCCTTTGAGATAATTTATGCTTGATTAAAAAAGCAAAACGGATCATTAGATAAACAGAAAGCTACAGACATTTAGCTACACCAAAAGCCAAAGTTTCTTCTCAATATAGTTGACTGGTACTGTTTGCCAAAAAGTATAGTGTTGTTGAAGTTTGCAAAAACCTTAAGCTGTAATGACTTTAAGGAAATGCATTGAAAGATGAAATGAAATTGTGCATAACCCGGTACGAGGCACTATTTTTAAAAGTACTATCCAAAATGTGTCTTTACATACTGGGAAATTCTGATCAGACTTTTTTTTCATTCCAGTTTTCAAGCAATGACCTGGACATGAATTTGAATTCAACAATATCAAAATTGAAGAAATCGGTATGATTTTTATTGTTCTTATGGGCAAAGTGCTAGGGTGTAGCTGGAGAACGATTTTTGTAAAAAATTAGTTGAGACAAGTTAGGAAATTCCTGCTGGCCTTTGTTTGTCAATTTCTTTCATATGCTGCTGGAAAAATAACAAAAAAGGCATCTCATCCATATAAGCCTTTACTCAAATCATATCATTCAAAGGCAGTGTTAATTCAACTTGATTTTAATTTTGAAACTTTCAACATGCAACAAAAAGTTAATTCAAAATTTCCATTAAGCTCCAGTCTGGAACAAAAAATCTGAGAAAAACAAAGCTTGATAAAAGCAGCTATTAAAATGATTTTGAACATTTTGAATTCTTTTGAGCACTTTTTTTTATAAATTAACCCATGTTCGTTAGTGCGTGTGTTTGTTACCAGCTTTTCTTGAGATTGGCTCATTAGTTTTTTCTGATTTTTGGCACAAAGGTGCATGACCATAAACCCTCGAATGTGACCGGGCAAATTTGGGTCACAAAAACGGCTAAAGAGAAGTAAAAACAAACTATTGACATTTTCTCATTGGCTGATAAATGTAGTAGCTGATTGTAACAAAAGTTGTCAATTTTTTTCTGATGCAAAGTTGAAATTGAAACTTTCGAAATTAATAAAACCAATAATTCTCAACATCAGTTGAGCTAGAATTTGGAAAACTTTGGGACAGGCTGGAGACTCAAAAATGGTCAGATTTGGCTGAAATTTGGCACACTTGATTCTTGGGCAAATCCCTGGGGTGGTTATTTAATTAATTTCATTTAATTAACAATGCTCGAGTCAATTCGAAATAATTTGAGTTTGAAATAATTTTCCCCTCATCTTCTACACTGAGATAGGTAATTTTTGCCATTTCTGTTGATTCTTAAATATTTTCTTGATTTTCTTCGTTAAACATTTTTGAGATTCAAAATTAGACAGCATTACCCTGCAGCTGTGTACCCCCTGGAAAAAGTGTATTTTTGGACAACAACGGATTTGCAAAGGCTTTCTGAAATTTTACCATTTAAATTTTCAGTTCTTAAATTATGATTGTCCGATATCAGCTTTCAAATCAATCAAAATATCTTACAGATTAAGTGTTCATTAATAGTTTTATCTTTAGAAATTATATTGATTCTTTTACTGGATAGTGCTGTAAAAAGAGACCACCTAAGTTTTTCAATTTTTTGGGTTGTGTCATTAATTGCAAGGATGGACCTCTTCAAAAGCTGTATCTATTTTTTTCTTTTCAGATTCAACAAGCTATCAACATCAATCATTGAGAAATTCACACAATAATTCAGGCAACTTTATCAGTACAGTTAGCAGCTGCTTAATTGGCTGCAATTTGGTAGACCAGTAGCTCGAAGCTGAAACAGTCAGATATCGTATGCAATAACAATGGATATTGAAAGAATTTTGAACATTAGAAACCAACGTAATGATATACAATGATAAAACTGATGCTGGAGAAAATATAATGCTTATTTTCAATTGGTTGATAGAAATATAGAAATAGACAGAAATAGACAATTGAAAGAATCATCTGCTTTCAATGTAATGGACAATCTAACTCGCACGTCTTCAATGAAGGAAATATTGCATACATACTTAATGGGTGTGCTCTTTCAAGTAAATTTCTCAAAGTCGTTGAATATTTTCCATGTGCACCTTGGAAAGTGGACTTAAATTTCGATTCGATTGTTCATTTATTAAATTTGGTCTACTTAATCAGAGATTTAATATAAAATGCTCAATAACCTTCTGAATAGTTCATAAACATAAAATATCGACCAAAGTTGAATTGTTAAAGGGTTGGTTGAACATTTTCAGGGAATAAAAAGTTCTAGGGGTCTAAGAAAGATGTTTTTTATTTTCTACAGAGAGTACTCTCGGGTACCTAATAGCCATCCCCCCCCCCGCTAATTAATTTTTCGAAAAGTTTCCACCCAGGACATTCTTATTCCAACCCCCCCCCCCCCGCTTATTAATTTTTAGGAAAATGTTTTTGAAAGTTCCCCTCTTTTGTCCTGCTGTACTAGTCTCCTTTTCAAAAAATTTCCACCCAGGGCATTTTTATTCCAACCCTGCCCCCCCCCCACTTATCAAGTTTTGAGAGTTTTTTCAAACCCCCCCCCGACCCGCTTATTCCAATCCCCCCCCCCGTTTCTAGGTACCCGAGAGTATCTGGTTTGCTTTTCGCGTGAATTTACTCTTTTGCTTGAAAATGTTCTTTAAGATTCCTGCTATTAAAGTCTATCTCGAATTAGCTGGCAGTGGTTTTTCAAACCTCAATAACTTCTGGTAGAATTTGAATTAAGTAGCAATTTTCTGTTCGTTGAAAAGACAAATAGGAGTGGGATATTGTCATAAAGAAAAAACTCAAAAAAGATCGGAAAATGAAGAAGAAGAAAATCAATTTCTTCAATAATTGTGCCATAGTTATCATTTTCACACGAGTGATTCTTTGATCTTAGAACATTAATGTAAAAAAAATTTACGAAAAAAATTATTCCATCGAAAGATATAGTCAACAGTTTATCAATGATTGACATAAAAAAACAACAGAAAAAGAGCCCTTTTTCATCTTCCTTTTTCCATTTTTTGAATTTTTTCTTTTTTGATAATATTCCATTCCGGGTTATCTACTTGACGAACACAAAACTGCTAATTAATTCGAATTCTAGCTTTGGAAAAACACTGCCAGCTAATTCGAGATAGACTTTATGTTGAACAGTCCAATAACCCAGCATGCTAAGCATACACGCTTTTTTTATAAGAATATAATACACTTTATAATGATGAAAATGGCTAAACAATTGAGAATATGCTAAGAATTACAACCATCATGGAATTTTACTACTCAAGCTAAGAATGCCCTTTTTAGAGCATTTTCAATTAAAAATTGTCAATTACCCCCAAGTAAAGCCTACTCCTTCCACAAAAATGCTATTTTATGTTTGAGACGTATGCCTTAAATGTTAAATCTAGTCTGAATTTTAGGATGATTTTCCCAAAAAAGTTAAGAATATCTATGATAATATGGATTTACACCATTCTTATAAAAAAAGTGTGTATTGCAATCCTAATATAGATAGGGGCAGACACTTGCTTATAAAAAAGACGTTTATTCTCAAGTACCTACATATTAAAGTCTGTCCAGATATAATTGGGAGTGGAAACAAGAATGCCTGTAACTTTTGATAGTCAAATATAATTATGGAATTTTTTTTTGCTTGTTTTAGAGAATCAAAAGCGCTATATTTGATTGTATTTTTGGTTGAAAAATTCGCGATTTTTAGCGGTTAAATTTGCGATTGCAAAAATCGAGCTTTTTTTCTACTTATGCTATAACTTTTATTTTTACACCAGTGGTAGTTAAACCTTAGATTAAGAAGTTTGTCAAATTTCAAGACAAACAGAAAAGTGCTTCGGAAGATATGGGACCCGAAATACCCCTTGGTAGCACTTTTCTGTGAAATATCAAATTTCCAACTTATTACTAAAAAACGGGGGTAGTGATATGATTGATATAACAGTTTTTCGATCATAACACATTTTACGATCTTTTTAATGACCTCATAGCCAAACTGTGTTTAGTGTTTTGGGAATTAGCAAAGTTCTTTAATGACTTAAAAATAACAAAGGCAAATATAAGTTTATGCTTATCTTTTCAATAAAAACAATTATACTGTGATTTCACTTCGTTTCGAAATAATCAATGATACCAATAATACCAATCCACCGAAACATTTTCCAACTTTTAATTGCACTGTTCAAAAAAGATAACATAACCCCCGTTTTTAGTGATAAGTTGGAGATTTGATATTTCACAGAAAAGTGCTACCAAGGGGTATTTCGGGTCCCATATCTTCCGAAAGACTTTTTTGTTTGCCTTGAAATTTAACAACCTTCTTAATCTAAGGTTGAACTACCACTGGTGTAAAAATGAAAGTAATAGCATAAGTAGAAAAAAAGCTCAATTTTTGCAATCGCAAATTTAACCGCTAAAAATCGCGAATTTTTCAACCAAAAATACATTCAAATATAGCGCTTTTGATTCTCTAAAACAAGCAAAAAGAATTTCCATAATTATATTTGACAATCAAAAGTTACAGGCATTCTTGTTTCCACTGCCAATTATATCTGGACAGACTTTAATACTCCCTCTTGCCTCTAGCTGATTAGTTTTTCTTGGTTCTGCCCTTGACATTTCTAATCTTTTTTAATGTCTTTGTAAGGGGCCCCCAGCGGTTTGCGTGATTGCGTGATTGCGTGAATGGCCATTTTCGGTTGTGTGAATGCGTGAAAATTGGGAAAAAAATGAATTGAAAAAACTTGCGTGAACATGAAAATGTGCTAATTGATTGCGAGAATGCGTGAATTTTCCCTTTTTTCCACCGATTATGTGCAGATTTTTCAATGTTTCCCCGATTTTTTCCCAAATATTTTTCCGATTTCTGAAAAATCGGGTTATTGCGTGAAACTCGAGGAAAGTTTGCGTGAATGCGTGAATTTCGAAAAAAAATTGCGTGATAGCGTGAATTGAGGGTCTGCTGGGGGGGCCTCTTGTAAGTTCATTGTATGAGTGTTACTAAGTTCTCAAAATCATTAAATCTGGATTAATCCGAAATTTCGATCTTTGTAGCCTCTGTGAGAGGGATTAATTAAATCATTTCTCTAAATTCACCTTTACTGTACCGGGTGGCCCACGAAAAAGTATAAGGCTAACTGTGTCCGAAAAATTTTGAATTTTATCTAATTTCTTTTTTCACGGTAAAGAGGAAAGGCAAACTTAAATTTTTATATTTCATTTTTTAATTTTGGAATAGTAGTTATCGAGATATGGAGGTATATAAGTCAAAAGTCAATATAAAAGACAGTATCAAATTACTAATATAACTAATACATGGAAAATTCTTCAAAATGTGCCAAAATTGCGAAACTTTCAACCTAGAATGGGTAGAAGTGAAATTCCTAGGTAGAATTTGAAGCCAATGAACCAAAGTTGCGCCACCTTGAGCGATTTGTCTGGTTTTTACACAAGACAAATGACAGATTGAAACTAATATTTACTGCTTAATTTCCACAGATCTCTAAAGCCCGAAGGGCTAGATTTGCGGCCTTGGTCAAAAAGTGAAGCTCATCTTTGGAAGGATTTCCTACCAGAGTCACGTGACTAAAATATGCAATTTCACCGGTTTGAGAGATGTGAAATAGCGTTTGCCGCCTACTTTTTTTTATCTCACGCTCCGAAAACAATTAAAATGCTAGATCCTATCCATCGGCACGAAATTTAAAAAGTCAAATTTTTGCTTCACTTTTTTTT
>NW_027104552.1:0-1627 GCF_902728285.1 Clytia hemisphaerica
TTGACGCATTTTTCCATTGTCTATTGATGCGAAAAAAGGACTGGGACAGTTTTTGTGGGATAGAGCGGACAAAAAAATGCCCGCGCGACTACGGTCGAAAAGGTGTATTGCCCCGCCATAAGGATTGTATCACGTCTGGCAAAATTAAAATAGTGATGCAAGTGGCTTTGAGTATGAAATTGATCAATTTTCTCTTGATTACACCCCTGTCGCTTTGAAAGATGTGTTTTTAGAACCGGAGGGGGTGGCACGTGAGGTAAACGACTTACCGTAGGTGCGCCCCCTTCAGGATACGGTTTTCAGGATTCCAAAAGTGCACTGCACCAAGATAGTTTAGTAGTTTAGGTATCTTTTTATGACTTTGTAAGGGTAAGGCAAAATTTTGAAAAATCAGGCCAGTCTTTGCTTAGAAAGGAAAAAAAAATTCAAGAATCACTTTTTCGCTTGGATCTAGTCACATTTGGGTTAATTTTTTCTGTACTTTAATATTTACTGTACTACAAAGGTCCGATTTTAAAGCCCTAATTTTGGACCAAACATATCTCGGAGCATACGGTACAATTCAGATCGACTACCCCCCCCCCCCCAACAACACAAACGGTGTTTTGATAAGCATTCTAGAATTATATAATAGGCAATAAGAGCCCATCAGTTTTTCTTGATTGTCCCAAATCTCCTCATTTTAAAACATTGGGATCTTTAAAAAAGATCGCCTCGGCTGCTTTCGAGGTATCAATTCTTGACCATACACTCTTTTTTATAAGAACTAGTACATTTTTGTTGAGGCTCCGCTGTTCTTATTTTTTAACACTTTGACTTGAGCCTCAAATTGTTCTTATTCAGTTTTATTTTTAGTGGTATACCGATCAAGTAAGGTATTATACCCTGTTTATAATATTTTGACCCTTAATAATTTGCTTCAAATTCAACCATGCCAAGCTCAGCATTGTTCTTAAATTGTTTTTTTTTTTCAGCATTTTCGAACCTCGTTGCTCTTATAAAGTTGTTCTAATAAAAAAAGGTGAACAGGTCGTAGCGCGTCTCTCTTTTCGAGTTTAATCTAGGCTGCACGCGCACGTCTGAAAATTACCCCAAATTTCGGGTAACCTGTTTTAATTTTCTTACGTTTAGAAATCCAATGATCGTATTAACCTCTAGCCATTCAAATTTTTTAATTCAAATTTAGTAAAAAAATGTAAAAATCGCTCTTGTCTTATAAAACTTACTAATCAAAGCAAATCAAGTATCTAAAAAAACTCAAAAACAGAGAAAACGGCGGGGGTGATTTCTCTGACGGGAATTTTATACACGATTAGCATCCCTAGTCTATATATTAAAACCAAAGGGGATGCGTGCAGATTAAGTTTAATCCTTTCATCTTTTAGTGATTACTTTCATATCTCAACAAATACTTGGGAATACAGTTGACGCTCTTATTCATTCGATTTTCAAGAGGAATTTGCGGACTTCCATCGAATAAGTAAGCGTATCGAACAGTAGAGCGTCGTTGATTTGAGTTTATCTCCTTGAGCAATGAATTTGATAATGGAGCGTATCGATTAGTATTAGTGGAAGATCGACATAAAAGTACGTGAACTGCACTTTCTTCTGTCTTCGCTTGGGTTTG
>NW_027104553.1:0-14551 GCF_902728285.1 Clytia hemisphaerica
TGGTGAATCTTATTTTTCCACCATACATTGTTGCTATCCAGCTAAATATTTTTATTCCAGTTGGTACTGCAATAATCATTGTTGCTGCTGTAAAATATGCTCTAGTATCTACATCCATTCCTACTGTAAATAGATGATGGGCTCATACTATAAAACCTAAGAAAGCAATAGCTAACATGGCATAAACCATCCCTAAATAACCGAAAATTTGGTCTTTAGAAGAAAATACTGGTATTATTTGAGAAATTATACCAAAACTAGGTAAAATTAGAATGTAAACCTCTGGATGACCAAAAAACCAAAATAAATGTTGGTACAATACTGGATCACCTCCACCTGCTGGATCAAAGAATGTTGTATTAAAATTTCTATCTGTAAGTAACATCGTAATAGCTCCAGCTAACACAGGTAAAGATAAAAGTAATAAAAAGGCAGTAATTAAGACTGATCAAACAAATAATGGTAATTTATCTAAAGTTAAGCCAGGGGCTCTCATATTAAATATTGTTGTAATAAAATTTATGGCACCCATAATAGATGAAGCACCTGCACAATGTAAACTAAAAATTGCCATATCTACTGATCCTCCTGAATGTGTTTGAGGTCCTGATAAAGGAGGGTAAACTGTTCAACCAGTACCTGCTCCTTGTTCTACTAAAGAAGACCCTAATAATAATAATAATGCTGGTGGAAGTAACCAAAAACTTAGGTTATTTAACCTAGGAAATGCCATATCAGGTGCTCCTATATATAAAGGTATTAACCAATTACCGAAACCCCCAATTAAAACTGGCATTACTAAGAAGAAAATCATAACAAAAGCATGGGCAGTTACTATTACATTATATAAGTGATCATCTCCGAACATAGCACCCGGCCCTGCTAATTCTAATCTAATTAACATACTTAATGCTGTTCCTACCATTCCTGAAAATGCGCCGAAAACAATATATAATGTTCCAATATCTTTATGATTGGTTGAAAAAACTCAACGTGTTATATATCCGCTCATATATGAATATAGTACGCAGGCGTTATTTGTTTATGTTCTCTTAAATAATAAAGAGTTTTCTATTAATCCTGATACTGGGACTAACACTAAAAAATAAGAAAAATAAAAAATACTAGATATCTGTCCTATGAGTATGTAGGGATCTTCTACTGGTTTAGAACCTATTCATGTTAATAATATAAAATTCATCATAAAAGATCAGTATAAGATTTTTCCTAATGGTCTAAATGACAAACCTCTTAAATTACTAGTGTGTACAAAAGGTAAGACAGCTAAAATTAATATACTTAATACTAATGCTATTACTCCTCCTAGTTTATTAGGAATTGCTCTTAAAATCGCATAAGCAAATAAAAAATATCACTCCGGCATTATATGAATCGGAGTTACTAATGGATTTGCTTTTATATAATTTTCAGGGTCTCCTAATACATTAGGTGCGTAAAATACTAATACAGATAAAAGCATAAATAATAACACAAACCCATATGCATCTTTATATGAAAAATAAGAATGGAAAGGTACCTTATCAGAATTAGAGTTAATTCCAATAGGACTATTAGAACCATTTTCATGTAATAAGACTATATGAATTATAACCAATAATGCTAGTACAAAAGGGAATAAGTAATGTAAACTAAAAAATCTATTTAAAGTGGCATTGCTAACACTGAACCCACCTCATATTCATTGAACGACATCATTACCAATATAAGGGATAGCTGAAACAAAATTAGTAATAACAGTTGCCCCCCAAAATGACATTTGTCCTCAAGGTAGAACATAACCTATGAAAGCAGTCAACATCATTATCATAAATATTGAAATTCCAGATCCTCATAAATGAGATCTTAAATAACTACCATAATATAAACCCCTGGCTATATGAATATAAACGCATATAAAAAATGCGGATGCTCCATTAGCATGAAGGTATTTTAATATAAAACCATAGTTAACATCCTCTAATATATGAGTAACAGAAGAAAAAGCTATAGAAACATCTGCGGAATAATGCATAGCTAAAAATATACCCGTAAGTATTTGAACGCCTAAACATAAACCTAAAAGAGAACCAAAATTCCATAAATAACTAATATTTGATGGACTAGGTAGATCAATTAACATAGAATTAATTGGAGAAATTAAGGGATTTTCTTTTCTTATTCTCACTTAAGAGAGTCTTTATAGACTAATATTTACAAATGAACTTAAAATCATAAACTCTAATATTAAATTAGGAAATAAACCTAAAAATATTGTTAAAAACACTAAGGGTAAAAATGCTTGGAATTCAAATTCTAACATTTCTCTTGAATATTTTAAGTGGTTTGACAAGACACCAAAATAAACCCTATTAAAGAAATAAAGTGCATAGACTGTTGACATTAAAGCTCCTAAACAACATAAGACTCCTGATACCTTAGAAAAATTAAAGGCTGCTAATATAGAAAAAAATTCAGCTATAAAATTCAATGTCATAGGAAATCCTATATTAGCTAAAATAAGAGTTAAAGTTAGAATACTAAATATAGGCATTGTCATTACTACACCTCTGAAATATCTTATCGCTCTTGAATGATGTCTTACATATAATACAGCTGAACTCATAAATAATCCCGAACTAACTAATCCGTGAGCAATCATCATTATTATAGATGCTATTACTCCTTCCTTTGAATGACAAAATATAGCTAAAGTTACTAATCCCATATGAGAAACAGAGGAATAGGCTATCAATCTTTTAATATCAGTTTGTCTACATGTAGTAAAACTTGCGTAAATAATAGCGACTAAACTTACCACAATGATAATAGGAGAAAAATGTTCAGAAGCAATTGGAAATAAAGGGTAACCGAATCTTATAAAACCATACCCTCCTAATTTTAGTAAAATACCTGCTAGTAATACAGAACCTGCCACGGGAGCTTCCACATGAGCTTGAGGTAATCAAATATGAAAGGGAATCATAGGTATTTTAACAGATAAACTGGCAAAAAACCCTAAAAACAACCAAAACTGTAAAGAAGATGGTATTTCTATAGTGATTAAGCTCAGATAATTTGTTGTACCAGCTAATGAATATATTTTGAAAATGGATAATAGCATTAATAAAGAACCTATTAATGTATAAAAGAAAAAATAAAAGGCTGCTCTTACTTTCTCTTCTCTAGATCCTCATATACCTATCATCAGGAACATAGGAATAAGAATTGCTTCAAATAATATATAAAATCCTATTATATCCATGATTGAAAATACTCCTATCAATAATAATAAAATAATAAACAAACTAATTAAAAATTCTTTTTTTAGATGATCAATAGCGTTCCAGCTCATTAATATACATATAGGAATTAAGATCACGCTCAATGAAATAAAAAAAATAGAAATTCCATCAACTGTAATTAATATATCACCTCAATTTAAGGTACTTGGTTTTATTAATCAAGAGTAGTTATTAAATACCTGAAAATTTACTTCCTTTGAGTAGATTATAACAAAAAAACTATTTAAGATCAGGATAAAAGTGGATCAAAATAAAGCTGTCTTATTTAATTTATCATTAGACGATCTTGATACAAAAGCAAGATTTATCACGGCCAAACAAGTAAATAAAAAAAGTATCTCTATATACATGAAATAGGAGGTAATCCGTTTAAACATCATAATAAAGTATTAACTAATAATATTAATCCTATACTAAGTGGTAAATAGGTTTTCCACAATAAACTCATTAATTGATCATACCTTAATCTAGGGAATGAAGCTCTGACTCAAACGAATAAAAATACTACAAAAGTTCCTTTTATAAATAATATAATAGGTGAAATAATTATAAAAGATCAACCTCCTAAAAATATTACAGCAAATAAAAAACTCATGAAAATTATATGGGAATATTCGGCTAGAAAGAATAAAGCAAAAGTCATGGATGAGTACTCTACATTGTAACCTGATACCAACTCTGATTCACCTTCCGTTAGATCAAAAGGAGCTCTATTTGTTTCAGCTAAACAAGATATAAAAAACATAAAAGCAGCGGGTAATAAAGGGAGAATGAATCAAGTTAATTGTTCTTGAACTTGAATGATATTAAGTAAATTCATCGTTCCTCCACATAAAATAACAGAGATTATTATCAACCCTATTGATACCTCATAACTAATCATTTGAGCAGCTGCTCTTAAAGAACCCATAAAAGCATATTTAGAATTACTAGATCATCCTGACATTAGTATAGCATATACTCCTATAGAAGATAAAGCAAATATAATCAAAATTCCTAGGTTAATATCACTCATCATGGAGTATAGATTTAAAGGTAGTAAACCTCATACTACAAGACCTAAAGTCAACGCTAATATAGGTGAAAAAAAATATAGGAATATACTAACATGATTAGGAATCACCATCTCTTTTGAAAATAATTTAACACCATCTGCTAAAGGTTGTAATAACCCGTAAATTCCTACTACATTAGGACCTTTTCTTGTTTGAGCATATCCTATTATTTTTCTTTCTGCTAAAGTTAAATAAGCGACAGATATTAAAACTGGTATTGCTACGATTAGAAACTTTATTAATTCTAATATTATAAATATTATATTATCCATTTAACCTCTTAATAAATTTAAAAAACGAATTGTTACAGATCCTTTCAACTTAGAAAATACAATCATTATAGATAAACCTATAGCAGATTCAATAGCAGCCATTGTCATAATAAATATAGATCCTAATTGACCTAAATTATTATCTGAAAAAAATGACCCGTATAATAACGATATGATAATAGAAAGTAACATCATTTCAAAACATAGTAAAACCATAATTATGTTCGACCTGTTAATAGATATTCCCAACATACTTAAAATAAATAAAGATAAAGGTAATAAATAAAACTCTAGAGTCATTATTCTCATTCTAATCCTCCTTTTACTCATTCATACACTAACCCTAAAGTTAATATAATTAAAAATATTATTATTATTCACTGTCCTTTTAATGTTATAAAACTGGAAGAGCAAGACCACGGAAATAAGTATGATATTTCTAAATCAAATACTAAAAATAATATTGCAATTAAGAAAAATCTGATTGAAAAAGGTTTTCCAGGTGAATGAAAAGGATCAAACCCACATTCATATACAGAAACTTTTTCTTTATCAGGGCTCTTATCTGATAATAAGTAAGAAGCTATTGCTATTATTACAGATAATCCCACACTAAAAACTAATATTAAGATTATTATTTGAAAATCTAATAACATCTCTAATTTATAATTCTTTGATGTTGGTCTGTTAAAACCTGTCTTCTAGTTATTAACCCTAAATCTAAAACCAGAATTATCGCTCCTATCATAGCAACCAATAATAATAAACTTATTATAATAAAAGGGTATCCATAAAAAGAATATAGAGATTTAGCTATAAAATTAACTTGAGATTCTGAGTTTAGGTTTCATAAATTAGAGTTTGAAAAATTTACATATATACTAAAATCTTTAAAATATAAAAGAACATATGTTAAAACATTAACAAACACACATACGACTATTGGAATTATGTTTGATATTGATTCAATTCTTCTTAATTGTAGGATATCTAACATCATAATAACAAACAAGAATAATATAGCTATAGCTCCTACATAAACAATAATTAACATTAAAGGAATAAAATTAAAACCTAATAATATTAAAAGTATTGAAGAGTTCAAAAAAACTAATACTAATCAGAATACTGAGTGAATAGGATTTAAAGAAGAAATAACCATAATTGCTCCCGCAATTGTTATAAAAGATAAAAAAATATATAATTGTTCCATAAAATTTATTTCAGGGGCAAGTTCCCTTACCCCCACTATGTTACGACTTGCTCTATCTTTAAAACTATTATCGATAAAGGCGACGGGCAATTTGTACTCATACTTGAACCAATTCAATAGGACTTTCTTATTCCTATTTACTATTAAATTCTCCTTCATAATATTTTACAATATTAGTTTGAATTTATGTTTATATTAATTTAATTACTGTAGCACATAATCTCCCTACTTATAAGGGTCATACCATCTGACTTCAACCCAAAAGGATTTAGTTTAAACTTCATATTTAAACTGACGACGACCATGCAGCTCCTGATTATTCAAAAGTAGGTAAGGTATTTCGCGGATTATCGAATTAAATTACATGCTCCTCTAATTGGAAAGTAAACAGCCAAAATTTTTGATTTTCACTCTTAAAAGTATACTGTTCAGATAGAAAAATTCTATTTACAAAAAGATTTACTAGGGTATCTAATCCTATTTAATATTCTTTTTTTCATTTTTCACATTTTTAAATATAATAACTTATTATTTAAAATAACAATTGTTGTATATTTAACTATTTCAACAACGTTCTTTATATTTTATAATTTATGCTACAAATTTAACCTGTTTTCTTATAAAAATTTGTCTTTTAAGTATAACCGCGTCTGCTGGCACTTAATTAGACAAGACTAAAAGAAAATACCATATCTAAATTAATTTAATTGTATAGGTTTCTTTACTGCTGTATAATTTTACTTTGTTTCAGTTAAAACGTGGCTTTAGGGCTTCCTGTCTTAGGTAATATAATGTTTTATATTAAATGTCCTGATAGGCATCATAATCTGAAATTTACTCACTTATATGCTTTCACTAGCATGTATAAACAATTTCTTTACTTTTATTCCTCCAAAATCAAAAGGAATAGGATTTCCCTAAAATTTACTTAATGAAAAAAAAATAAATATAATAAACATTAATAAATAACTAGATAATTTACCGATATGATAATAACTTAAAGAATTTGAATAACTTGAAAAATTACTATAAGTTTTTGTTGGACCTAAAAATTCTAGTAATTGGTTGTCAATAAGTTTATATGTGATAAATAATCCTAAATTAAATAAAGGTTTTGATACATAATTATGAAATATATTATCAAAATATCAGGCGTTATTAGTAAATGAGTATGCCTTAATGGTTATCTGACTCATCCATTTTTTCCATCATTTTATGACAAAAAAACCTAAAATTATTGCTATTGAAGACCCTAACAGGCTTACTATTAAAGCAGAGAATTTACTCAAGTTGGTGATTATTATAGGTAACTCATCTTTTAATAAACAAAATTGTAATAAAAAACCTATAATAACACTAAAGATTAATAACATCATCAAAGGTAATCTCAAATTTAATGAACCTTCGTGGGATTTATTAAAATCAGTAATATTACTTTGAGCGTAATTGAAAAAAGTAAAATTAGCTAACCTAAAAGAGTAAAAAGCAGTTAAAAAAGCTGAGATTACACCTAATCATAAAGCAAATCTTAAGTAATGTTCTCCATATATTAGTTCAATAATTAAATCTTTAGAGTAAAAACCAGTTAAAAACGGTAAACCCATTAAGGATAGGGACCCTATTACTATACATGAGTAAGTTAAAGGAGTGATATTGTTCATAGCTCCCATTTTTCTAAAATCTTGTTCATCATTTAAAGCGTGAATAATAGATCCTGCACTCAGAAATAATAAGGCCTTGAAAAATCCATGATTAATTAAATGGAATAAACCTGTATTATATTGAGAAAAACCACATATCATAACCATATATCCTAACTGACTACAAGTAGAATACGCAATAACTTTTTTCAAGTCATTTTGAGTTAAACCTATAGTAGATGTAAAAAATGCTGTGATACTACCAAATAAAACTATTAAAATTAAAATTGTAGGAGTTTGTTCAAAAAAGGGAGACATTCTAATTATTAAAAAAACTCCTGCAGTTACCATTGTTGCTGCGTGGATAAGAGCTGACACTGGTGTTGGACCTTCCATTGCATCGGGTAATCAAGTATGTAAACCTATTTGAGCTGATTTACCTATGACCCCTATTAATAGTAAAATGGATATTAAATCTAATCATTTAGAGTCCTGTGATATAAAAAAAGAATATGAAAAAATAGTATTGTAATCCAAACTTCCGACTTCCATTCATAATAATACCATAGCTAAAAGTAATCCTATATCTCCTACTTTATTCATTATCATAGCTTTTATTGCAGCTTTATTGGCTTGTATTCTTGTATATCAAAAACCTATTAATAAATAGGAACACAATCCTACACCTTCTCATCCTATGAATAATTGAACTAGGTTATTACTTGTCACTAGTATGATCATAAAGAATGTAAATAAAGATAAATAACTCATAAACCTAGGGAGATGAGGATCACCGTCCATATAGGATGTTGAAAATAAATGAACAAAAAAAGATATCCCTGTTACTAATATTAGCATAGAAGAAACAATTTGATCAAATTGTAAATTTACAGGATTGTATAAAGTTCCTATATCAAATCAAGATCATAAATAAATATATGTGTTAGAATTAGAAATAACTACTTCTAAGAAAGAATTTATAGAAATTAAACAAGTTATTAATAATAATAAACAAGAAAAGATTTTAACTCCTTCATAACCTAACTTTCTTCCCATTAAACCACAAAATATAGAACTTAATAAAGGTAAAATTAAAATTAGTAAGTACACTAAAAAATATTAACTAGGTGATGATTTAATAAATCTAATACAAAAGAAAAATTCACAATCAGAAATAATGTAGTAAAAAATAAAAATCCTAAAATTAAATAAAGTAATTCATTTTTACTATCCTTAATTTCTAATATGTTTTTCCACAAAAAATAAGATGATTTCTTTTGAAAATAAATGATTTTGACTATTCTTAAGTAATAACCTATTCCTATTGCTGAAAATAGTATTATTATAAACGAACTTAAATTAAATTGGTTATCTATTATAGTTCATATTAAAAATCATTTGCTTATAAACCCTGAAAGAGGTGGAATACCTGCTATAGATAAAATAAGAAGTATAAAAGTAATAGCTAATGCACTATTAATGAATTTTATTCCTCCCATTTCTATTATAAAATCACTTTTAATACTACCATTTATAATTACTACAAAAACAGATAACATGGTTAAGATATATATTATAAGATATAAACCTCCAATAGATAAGCTTTGGTTATTTATTGAAGTTAAACCTAATATTATAAAACCCATATGACTTATACCACTATACCCTAATAATCTTTTTACTTTAGTTTGGTTTAGTGCTCCTAAAGTTCCGATAATTATTGACAATAAAGAAAACATTAATAAAATATTGGAATTAAGTAAAATTTGAATTAAAACACAAATCATACTAATCTTAGGTAAGGTTGCTACCAAACTTACAATATCTCATGAAGATCCCTCATATATATCTGGGATTCAAAAGTGAAAAGGAAATAAACTTAATTTAAAACAAAAAGATATAGTTATTAAAATTATACTACTATATACTATAAAATCTTCTTTTAATAATAGTAGATGTTTTAAGTTTAGATCTAAACCATACAAGAATACTATTACTATACTTAAAAGAAAAAACCCGGAGGATATAGCTCCTAACATAAAGTATTTTAAACCAGCTTCTGAACTTTTAACAGAGTTTCTATTTTTAGCAATAAGAATAAAAATAGAGAATGTTTGAAGTTCTAAACCTAAATACAGCAATAATAAATTATCCGAAACAACTAAGACTACTGAGCCTAAAAACACCAAGATCAGAAGGCAATTAACATCAAAAGTTTTTTCTTCTAATAACTCTAAAACTACAAAAAAAGATATAAAAATTAAGCAAAGAAATATTAATTTTCATATGTTAGTTTCAAATAGACTGGAGTTTCATAAACCTTGATTTAATGTGACTGATAAAAAAACTAAGGATATTAATACAATATGTATAAAGTTATTTTTATAATTAGAATATTCTAAAACTACAAAAACAAAAATTATTAATACTATAAATACGGAAAAATTTATGTTCATTAGTAAAGAAAGGAATCGAACCCTTTTACTTAGGTTATGAGCCTAATAACTTACCAATAGTTTACTTTACAGAGCCTAGTGGCTAATTAACATCCTCACCAGTATATACATACATATAAAAATAATCAAACTACATCAACAAAATGTCAATATCATGATGCAGCTTCGAAACCAAAATGATGAGATCTTGTAAAATGAGATTTACTTAATCTTATTAAGCAAATAAGTAAGAAAATAGTCCCGATTATAACATGAAACCCGTGGAAACCTGTAGCAACAAAAAATGTTGAGCCATAAACAGAATCAGCTATACAAAAAGGGGCTTCTACATATTCAAATGCCTGTAAAGCACTAAAGATTAAACCTAAAAATACTGTCAAACTTAATCCTTTTATTGATTCATCTTTATTACCTCCTACAATACTATGATGAGCTCATGTAACTGTAGCTCCTGAACTCAATAATATCGCAGTATTTAATAGAGGAACTGAAAATGGATTTAACGGATCTATTCCCAAAGGGGGTCAACAAACTCCTATTTCAACTGCAGGTGATAAACTACTATGAAAAAAAGCCCAGAAAAATGATACGAAAAATAAAACTTCCGAAACAATAAATAGTAAAAATCCCATTTTTAATCCGTTAACAGTTGCTTTAGTATGAAATCCTTGATATGTTGATTCTCTTACTACATCTCTCAACCATAAAAATAGACATATACTAATAGATAAAAGTCCTAATAATAAAATGAGTATTTGACTATAATGAAAATAAATAACAGCTCCTAAAGTTGTTAATAAAGCGGCACAAGACATGACATATGGTCATGGACTAGGGTCAACTAAGTGATAAGGGTGATATACTTTTCCCATATTTAATGTAAAATCAAACTATCCTTTAAATAAATCATAGATAAAAGACAAAATACATAAGCTTGTATAACAAGTACTCCTACTTCTAAGATTGTCATAAACATAATAATTAATATAGGAAATAAATTTATCATACTATAAGAATAAAAAAGAAGTTTACAACTAAAATCAGCTAAAATAGCTAATAATATATGACCTGCTGTTAAATTTGCAGCTAAACGCATTCCTAATGCTATAGGCCTAGAAATATTACTTGCTAATTCAATTACTACTAAAAGAGGAGATAATCCTAATGGAGCGCCAGTAGGCATAAACATACTAAAAAATGAAGATCTAAAACGATAAAAACCAAAAATCATTACCCCTATTCAAACACCAAAAGCCATACCAAATGTTAATATAACATGAGTTGTAGGAGGAAATGTGTAAGTGAAAAAGCCTAAAAGATTGAGACCTAAAATGAACATGAATAAAGTTACCAATGGTAATAAATAATATTTGGCATTACTTCCTAAATTTTCTTCGACCACAGTACTTCAATGCTCTATGATTATTTCTATAATAGATTGGAATCTAGACGGAATTATATAATGATAGTTAGTTACTACCATATACATTACTAACACAGAAACCATAATTATAGAAGAATCTGTTACATAATCAGTAATTATCCTAGTTACTATAAAATGATCAAAATATGATGCCATTAATCTAATATTTTTATCAGAATACTTGTGTTATTAGAGTTTTCTTCCACAGAAGAAGTAAACTCATTTTCTAATTCTCTTACTTTTAAATTATAAAAATAATTGATTACAATTACAACTGCTATATGAGAAAAAATATACAGAGATAGTAGTAAACAAAAGAGATGACTATAAAAAATTGATATATCTAATTGAGACATTCAGAGGATGCTGGATTTGAACCAACACTAATAGTTTTGAAGACTACTTGATCTACTTAATCAAATCCCCTATGAAGTGAGATAAACTCCATATTACATTTCTTCTTGTCTGGCTTCCACCCAATTTACGAATTTTTCTTGGGATACTGCTTCTACAACTATTGGCATGAAGGAATGATCTGAACCGCAAATTTCAGAACACTGACCATAATAAGTTCCTGGTCTTTTAGCTAAAAAACTAACTTGATTTAAGCGACCTGGTATTGCATCAGCTTTTACGCCTAAAGAAGGCACTGCAAATGAGTGGATTACATCAGCCCCTGTAATTACTACTCTTACTTGAGTATTAACAGGAACTACAACTCTGTTATCAACCTCTAATAATCTTAAATCCCCTTCTTCTAAATCTGAAGTTGGGACCATGTAGGAATCAAACTCAATAGATTCTTCATCTACATCAGAATATTCATAAGACCAGTATCATTGGTGACCAACTGCTTTAATGGTTAATGAAGGATCTATAATTTCATCCATTGAGTATAATAATTGTAGTGATGGGAATGCTATAAATAATAAAATTACTGCAGGAATAGATGTCCATACAATTTCTATTAAAGTTCCTTCTACTAAGTATTTGTAATAATGTTTATTATAAATAGCTGATATTAATAATCATGCTACTAATAATAAAATTAATGTTATGAGAAACATTACATTATCATGAAAAAATACTAACTGCTCTGATATGGGACTACCTACATCTGGGAAGCTTACTTGATTAGCTTCACTTGCATCTTTATAAAAATTTATTATCGAAGATAAGATCATATATGTTCTTAAATAAGAATAATGTAAAAACCGTTTTTTAAAAAGAATTTACATTAACTTTCTTTAAGAAATTAGAAAATATGATTACAATAATAGGAAGGAGTAATAAAATTAATATAATAAATTAATTTTTTTTTGATTCTAAAATGAATAAAAAAACAGAACTGAAACATCTTAGTATAACTATAAGAAGCGTTTGATAGTAGTGGCGAACGATATCAAATGAAAGAAAAATTTAATGTTTTTACATATAGAAACCGAATCTTTACCTATAGAAAAAGTACTGTGAAGGAAATTTTTAATATTATCATATAATAACAGTGAAAATCACTTACCTTTTGTATAATGGGTTTACAAGAAAAATTGCTGGCAAGCTTAGAGGCTTATAAATAATAAAAGTCAGTAATACCCGAAACCAGGCGATCTAATTGTGAATAGCTTGTAGAGCGAACCATTGAATGTAGAAAAATTCTTGGAAAATTTGCAGTTAGCAGCGAAAAACTAATCGAGCTTGGATATAGCTGGTTCTCTATGAAAATTATATAAGTAATAGTAATCTTTGAATTACTTAGATAAGTAGTTAAAACATTATTTATCTAAAGAACAAAAATTCTAATCAAAAATTAATAAACCAGATAAAATTAATTATAAGAATTAAGTAGTTAACACAATAAAAAAGTGGGCTTAGAAACTGCCATATTTTATAGAGTACGTAATAGTTTATTTAATGAATAACCTAGGTTCTGTAATTAAGTTTAATATTTTATATATAAATTTTGATTGAAAAGTAGTAGAGCATTTTATTGATATAATGTGAATTAATAAAAAAGATAATGTAAACATAAATACTAATAAAATTTTACCTAAATTTTCTTATATTACCAATGAATAAGGTAATACGGTACCTCAAAAAAATAGGGTAGAAATTGATTTTTTACAAGAAAAAATAATTTTTAAAAACCGTAAAATCTCAATCAAGAAGGAATAATAAAATAAGAAGTTTTCTTTAAGTAACTCGGCAAAATAGAATATCGACTGTTTACCAAAAACATAGCCCTAGAAATAATCTAAGGTGTAACCTGCCCAGTGGTTCTAAAATAAATTTATAGTAAAAATGTAATAGAACTAAAAGGACGCGGTAACCTTGACCGTGATAATGTAGCATAATCACTCGCCATTTAATTGGTGGATAGTATGAATGGTTGAACGAATATTCCACTGTCTTAAAGAGAATTAAAAGAAATTGAAATAATAGTTAAGATGCTATTTTAAACTGTAAGACGAAAAGACCCTATAGAGCTTAACTATAATCTCTATATTAATAATAAATTCTTATTTATAAAGTATAGAGGCTGGTAGTTTAGTTGGGGCGACTATCTTTTAAATTAAACAAAGATAAGCAATATTAATAGTTAATTTATTGTATAATTAATTTATTTAACAATTATGAAAATAGGCTATAATGACCCGTTAGTACTTGATAAAAAGATTAACGATCAATTGATAAAAGCTACCTTAGGGATAACAGGATAATTTCATTTTAGAGCTCCTATCGAAAATGAAGTTTGTCACCTCTATGTTGAATTAAGATATCCTGGTAATGCAGAAGTTACCAAAGGTAGGTCTGTTCGACCTTTAAAATCTTACATGATTTGAGTTCATTCCGTCGCAAGACAGGAAGGTTTCTATCTACAGTAATAAACCTAAAAAATCCTTAGTACGAAAGGAATGGGATTATTAAAAATCCATTTTTATATTTCAATAAAAATTTTGAAAGCCTCTAAACCTTAGAATGGGTTTTTAACTCTCCACCAGCATTACATACTTATAACGAATTACCTTTAGTTAAAATTTACAAATAACGCCTGCGTACGAAACACCCTCGCTCCAGACACTGGCCTAACACAACGGCGGCCAACCTCACCGACCACCACCGCCCGTAGAGATCTAACACATCTCTACTCGTCACCCAGCGCCCACTCGGCCACAAACAACAGGCACCGACG
>NW_027104554.1:0-5966 GCF_902728285.1 Clytia hemisphaerica
TTGTTTAAGTAAGAATTCCAAATTTCTATTGTTTGATACTTCCTATTTAGGAAGTAGTGGGAATATTTTCCAAACTAGGAAAAAGGGCACTCTCTCGTCTATACCATTGGATAGAGCACGAGAAACTGAATTCCCATGCTGATTTTTAGAAAATTCCATAGCCGGAATTGATCACAATCTTCAATTTTAAAACAACCTTAAAGTCCAGTCTGCATGAAACGAAATCGGCTTTTTTAAAGGGTGTAGAAAGAGCTTTACACAAAAAATACAAAACAATTTAAAATGGTACCCGACGTTTCTGCAAGAAATCTTTAAAAATACCTTGAACAAGGTACCCCTACCTTAAACAAGGTATATGCATGTACCTTGTTTAAGGTACATCCTAAACAAGGTATACACCTTGTTTAAGGTATTATTAACTATTCTTCTTTGCTTCGTGTCTTCTTCCCCTGAATGTATGGTTCCAAATCTAGTTCCAAAGATAAAACAAAGATGAAAAAAGATTCCGTCTGTAGATTTTGATAATTTTTTCACTACTTGGTCAATCAAAGACTCCTCTTTCCTATGTGCTAAAATTCAACATGCCCTTTTTCCTATATATAACACATTTAAAATCGATGTTTTTCAGGAAATCTTAAAAAATACCTTAACCAAGGTACCCCTACCTTAAACAAGGTATATACATGTACCTTGTTTAAGGTACATCCTAAACAAGGTATACACCTTGTTTAAGGTATTACTCCTGACTGATTGATGGCCAAGTTATGCACGCCTTTGTTCTTGAAGATGGGCGTGACGTGAGCAACCTTCCAATCCTCAGGTAGTACCCCTCCAGCCAGTGTTTTATTCATAAGCCTTGAAAGGGGCTCGGAGATTTCGTCGACAAGTTCTTTCAACATTCTTGGATGTATTTCATCAGGACCAAAAGATTTGTTTGTATCCAGATCCTTGATCTTCTTACTTATCATATCTTTAGTTATGGTGATGTCTGCAATATCTTGTTCTCTTCTTCGTGGAAATAGACGATATCGGCTTTCCGAATTCTCCCCGAATGATTACCCATGATGCATTGTTAGGGTTAGGGTTATCGTCCGTGATTTTTTTTGCGCAATGCATCATGGGTAATCATTCGGGGAGAATTTGGTTAAGCCGATATCGTCTATTCCGGAAGTTCTCCTTCAGGCTCGATGGTAAAGACACTGCAGAATTGTTTTTGGAGAATGTTTGCTTTCTCGTGGTCTTCGTGACGTAGCGATGACTTGTCTTTAGGTGACTCGAGAAGTGACAAAACACCTGTCGCAGCTTTCATCTTACTTCTTACATGCGACCAAAAGACCTTTGGTTTCGTTTTGGCTTTAGTGCATATGTTTTGTTCGTATGTTCTATGTGCTTGGGACATCATCCGATTTACCCTGTTACGTGATGTAACATAGGTAAGCCGATAGCGACTCCTTTCCTCTGGACACAAGGCTCGGGCCCATTCCTGTGCAATCGATTTTTTTCGCTTACTTCTCTTTGCAGATCATTTCTTATTGACCCCTTGCTCCTCCAGCTCTGACAATCAATTTTTTTCAATGGAACAAATTGATTTCTAAGCTCTAATAATTTATTTTTAAATAATTGCCAAATTTCCTCTACAGTTTTTATGTCCATTGCATTGAGTAATCCCTCTTGCCATTGATGTGCTACAAAAGACTGTTTCATTCATCTGATTGGATACTTCTTTTCAAACAATCGCACAGCAATTTTTCGATTGGAAAGTTTGGATAAAACAATCAGATATTGCCGTGATTGGATGATAAAATATTTGGCGCTTTCACAAGTTGCAATTGAAAAAAATAAAACAATCTAAATATTTTCCAGGGGGTGAATTTTTAGTTTTTCTTCTATTTCTTCATGTTTGCCAATCCAGGGAGCATATTCATATATATACCATAGGAAAGCTCATGAAACCTGTCAACTTAATTTTGAGTTTGGTAAATCCCCAAGATTGGCAAACAATCAATCATTCTTTCCCACTTACTGCTTTTCTCTTTGATTTTTTGTTGGTTTCTTTTGTTGATTCCTTACGTCATAGATGACTTGCATGTCATTTCTTGAAATGGAAACACATGGTATTTCCCAAGCTGATTGAAAAAACTTGCCTGAAAGTGAAAATCCACTTTTTGACAGTATACCGTAAGTTGGTCTAATATCAACATCCCTCTTTTAATTTTGACACCCTTTTTAGAGATAGGAATTTTGAAAGTTTGGGATCACTGATAGGCAAAAGATTTTTTACGCTCTGGTTGCTAAGCAAAGAAAAATAGTTTCCATCAGTGATTCTGACCTTCATATTATTCCCATCTCTAAAGAAGGGTGTTGAAATTAAATCTTTTTTCCATCGACTATGTGCATATTTCCTGATTTTCAAATGTTTCCCCAATTTTCTGGAAATCAAGACTGATCAAGACTCCGTCTTTTGAAAATTCTAAATAAGAAGATGTCAGATGTCAAGCTCGTTCATGGGATCATCCCCTCCAGGAAGATGGGGGGAATCAACTTTTGCCCTGGAGGGGGAAGTGAATATTTTCACCTTGATGGGGGACTAATGCAAATGGTGGATTTCAGGAAATTTTTTGGGAAGGGGGGGGTAGAAAGTGCACAAAGATTAGGTATAATATTAAATGTCTATGTCTATATTTCCAGCATTTGTGCGTTTATTGCAGGAAATTGTTGTTTTTATTAAGTTTATTATGCAAATCGTTTGCTCACAAAAAAAAATCTTCCAATAGGGGGAACCCCAGAAAAAGGATAGGTGGAGGGGGGAGAAGACTAAATGGGGGTTTTAGGCCCCAGATGGGGGACCTGAAAACCTGGAGGACACCATGCCGGAAAGAGGTCATTTGGGAGACGCAATTTATGGTAATTATGATAATCTTTCCTCAATTAATTACATGTTCTTTTAAATTTGATTTCCATATACAAGGTGAGAAAACCATGACCAGACAATTCAATTAATGGACCCCTGTGCATGTTTCTCTCAAGTGTTGCAAGGTACAAAGGTTGGGTACAAAGTTCAATATATCCCTTTTTCCGTTTTTGGTATATTTTGTCTGAAGGCTTAAGCCATACTGACAGAAAAAAGCAGTTGAAATTTCAGTCAATCAAAAGTTATTTTGAAGAAACTTAAAATTTTGAGTAGAGGAAAGAGCCAGATGAGATGGAGTTTTTATAAGATACTTTAATAATTGGTCATTTGAAGGAAATGACCTGTTCTTTAGAAAAAGTAACGAAATTAAATAAGAACTTGTAAAAACTCCATCTCGTCCAGCAGCATTTTTGATTCCATTAACTCAGCATTTAACAACACAAATGAGTTGACATCGCTGCAACAGAGCTGAACTTTCATTGTTATCTTATTTTCCTTCAAAACAAAAAAACTATGTAGAGCAATCTCTGAAAGTTTAAAGAGTTAATAAGAAAATTTTCTTTTGCAATATGATAATATTTTTAATAGATAGTATTAAATATTACTTTAACCCCTTCGGTGCCAAGGACCCCGTGACATGTATACTTGGCATTGCAAAAACCTTCAGAGAGGCCCATGTCATGTACGTTACACTTTTTTAATAAGAACCAGTAAACTTTTGCTGAGGGATAAAGATCATTTTTTGACAAACCTTTTGTCCTTCAGAGCTTTGTTAGCTCCATATTGCAGTTGGGCTTACCATATATATTATTATTCTGCAAAAGTACATCAGTTTATTGGGAAAGTCATTTTAGACATCTCTATTTGATTTGATTTGATTTTAATGAAGTTATATTCCATATTTTACTCAAAAGAATTAGAATTTGTCATAACTTTATTAAGACCCTAAGATACAATACAATACAAAATTATCTTCAGAACGGTAGACGACTTAGGTGAAGTTCAGACTTGAAATATTTAAGAAATGATTTTATCTCCATTTGTTCTCTTTCAAGTGAGCTAATTTCTTTATTCTCTATATATGCTTCATTTTGAAAAAAATTAGGAAAAGCTTTTTGTTGTGGTTTGGCTCACACTGTTTTCTTAAAACCATATAAATTATGCATTTGACACATATAGTTTTACAAAACTGCTTACTTTAGGCTTTCTGTTTTATCAATCTTTTTTATCTTAGAGAGAGAGAAAAAAAGAAAAAAAATTGAACAAATTTTAGAAATAAAAATTTTCTTTCTTGGACGTTATCACAAAGATTGAATTCTTATAAAGCTATGATTGAACCAGTTACAAATGACTTCTATCCTTGGTCATCTATTGTGTTTGGTCTTTCTGCTCCTTGGTTTGATCAAAATTGCAGACAATCTGACCACGACATCAGTGCAAAAGGTTTGGTTTTTGGGTCATGTGTTACAGATTACCCCTGAAGAACATGTCGCAGAATGCAGTATTAAATCTTTAAAGGTGAGGCTTTAAAATCTTGTTTAAGAATGCAATATCAGGTATCAATTATATGCCTTTTAGCAGCAGTTAAAATGTTGCCTATCACTTTTGATAACTTCATGCAAGAAATATATATAATTGTCCAGAAATTTTGAAAATTCTTTTTAAAAGTCTCACAATTTTCTGTCTTTATTTCACTTACTTCAGATAATCGACCAGATTGGGGATGCATCAACTTGGTTGCAAATAAATGATGACATTATACATGGACTGCCACCCACCGAGGACAGATATCTTTTTATCATTCTCATTTTTGGTGCTCCTTTTGGCAACTATATTAAACTCTGTCATTCCATACAATATGAATTGAGAATACTGAAAGTATCTTCAAAAAGCATTCAATCCTACACCAGTGCTTCGAATCTGACCAAGAAAGATGAAGATGCCAGGTTTCACATTCTGACTGTAATATTACCAACAGACAAACGAGATGATTTGTTAGATATCGGTGAAGGCTTATCCAGAAACATTGGATTACCACTTCATTCATTACAAGTGCTACCAGAAGATCATCCTCATGTCTTTTATAAACAATTACATTCATTAGAAGTTGTTTCTTCGGATGTGTCAGAAAATTCACGCAACAACAAGACACTCTTTTCATGGGTTATACCAACAAAAGTTTATAATCATACAGAAATATTGAAAAAACTGAAGCACTCTCAACAAAATCATCGGAAACGTCGAGATATAGGTAGCAACTTTCAATGGCATTTAGTGCGAGGACATATTCGCGTGAAACGAGAAATTTTCTTTGGTTCTATCTCCGCCCTTGTTGGAACACCCATTGAATCATCCACCCTTCCGCCACCTTCTGAATCAAGCGTACAGACATCTCTTTATATGACATCGAGCTTCTTAAATTCTGATAGTATTCCATCACAAACACTCTCTATGGATTCATCAATAATGGCTCTTACTTCTGAACATCTTTCGCCCTCTGAGATCAGTATTAGCTCGTTGTTGCTAGACACTGTTGTGGTTAACAGTGGGAAAGAACCAGACCCAACAATCATCACAGACTTTACCACAAGCATAGAGCCTTCATTCACATCAATGCCAACAAGTGTGTTATCCAAAAATCCATCAACTGACATTATATCTGATTCATCTTTTCGCTTTTCTACAACACAAACGATTTCCACAGACTTCACACTTGATACATCGTCATCAATATCGCCAAGCATGCATTCTGACTTCCTTTCTTCTCCGATAAATACGATGTCAACGTTGAACTTCAGTTTTTCTTCACAATTTTCAAAGCCAATATCAAACATCCAAATCAATACAAGCACTTACAAATCCGAACCTCCAACAACCCTTGTATCCTCTGCAGTAGTATCGTCAAGTATATCTACTGGGATTGTTTCATCAGAATTTGATTCAACTTCTTCGTTTTCTTCAAGTCTTGAAAGTATCAATGATAACTCAATCACCAGTCCATTTTCATCAACAATCAATTCATTATCAAGTATTCATAGCAACATCAGCTACTCGG
>NW_027104554.1:7482-13391 GCF_902728285.1 Clytia hemisphaerica
TCACCACCTGAATATGTAGCCCCTCCACCATATAGATTCCCTTACGATGGACACAGCTCTGAAATATAAACATTTTGAAAATACTTAGTTAGACTGTCAATTTTCGCTTCAATTTATTAAAATCAATTTCAATTATCGATTTCGCGACAGCCATTAGATTAAACTTTGCTCAATTTTCTTTTCTCTGTCAGTTTTTTTTATTATTTGTGTCGTCAATTAAAACGAAACGAAAATGATCTGTTTCTGTTTACTTCATCTTTAGTCATTAACGATTCTTCTGCAAATTGAAAAGTATTTTCTTTATTCAGCCACGCCCTGAAAATCCTCGAATAGAATTCAATATCGAGCCTAACCATTTGAGATTCTTTCCATTTGACCTGATTTGACAATAATTACTGATAAGGATTTTTCGATTTATGAACTAATATTTTGAATTATTTTTTATAACATTTTCATTTTCAATATATTTTTTTGTTTCTTTATATTTATAGTGAATTTTTAACAAGATATAAATACTTATATATAATTATGTACAAATATTTCCAAATAATGAAGACTCGCCTAGAACGATTCAAAGTAATTAAGATTTTTCGTCGCGTATATGTTGTACTACATGATATCCATCATAAACTTTTTGTGCCATCCATGAAAAAGATTCATAAAGAGTTTTAGTGAACGTCACTCCCTCTCTCTTTATTTGTTTACCTGATGCTTTCTCGACGTGGAGCTCTCGTAAGTGTTTTAAGTACTTAATCTCATCCCAAGTCATTCTCTTACACATCTTGCGTACAGAAAAAGGTATATCATGTCGTATGTGAATCGTTTTTGTTTCGGCTGAATCGGGTGTATCGTATGAATTTTCCCTCTTATCATATTGAATACACATATTTCTCATAAAAGTATTTTTCGCTTTCAACATTTCGACTTCATGCCAGAAATCTTGATCTATATTTTTCAGAATGTTCCAAAATGTTTTATTGAAATGATTATATAAAATAACATCAGCCTGACTCCATTTAGTGATTTTCTTTTGTAGAGGTTTTGAGATATGTCTCCGCCACGATTCCGCTCGATTCTTTAATCGAAAGTAAACAAAGTCATCTAATTCCCAACACAATAAACGTTTTAAGAGAACAATAGATTCATCAAAATATTCCATCATCATCACCAAATGAAATTGATGATCCAACTCCTCCAGCTTCTTATAAATCTCTTTATTGTTTTTAAAATCTTTCGATTCTAACCCTAAATCATAAAACATTCCATTTTGGATCAATTTCAATCGATCACTATTGATCCTCAAATCTTGAGTCAGAACATAATTGACTAAAACTTTTTCAGGGTCTTTAAAAAACTCTGTTAAAGTGTCTTCACTTTTCTTCATTCCCAAAATCTTATCAAAAGTCATGTACGAGAAGCTAGATTCGAACTGGCTGATGGGATTACGTAATATAGTGACGTAAACAGTATCATTGGGCATCAAATCAGTCATAGGTTGTTTATTGAATCTAGCATGATTACATAATATGTTTGGTTCTGTTCCGTTTAGAGGATAAAATGAAGTGTTCTTAAAAAACCAAGGCCAGTCCAATCGATTGGATCCGATGCTAGGTAAGACGAAGTTGAGATTCCTTGCTTCACCATATCTGTTGAGGATATTGGTGATGGTTGAACTCCCTGTTTTGTGTGTCTTCAGAAACACGATGTTCTTCTTACGTTTGCATGCCCTGTAGAAAGAAAAGACAAATTTTTGTGTTGTAGATTACTTTTTCTAGCTCCCAACTGGGAAAATTTGCCTTGGAGTTTGTCTCTGGTGAAAAATATCCTGCAGTTTCATCTTGCTTGTTATGGTTAGGGGTTTGAATTTTATTGTTTAAAAATAGTTCTAAAAAAGATTCAGTGAGGATGTCCGAATATTTTTAAACAATAAAATTCAAAACCCCTAACTAATTACAAGCAAAAGTTTTCCATTGGCATTTGATATACTTTCACTTTATAACTAAAAACTTAGCAAGGGGTTTTGGAGTAATTACTTCACGGCTACCTTATGTTTCACAGTTTTCATTGCTCAATTCCTTATCTCGATCAACCCTACTAAACTACTAAGTGGCTTTGGGAAGGAGAACGAGAAATTTTTACTCTTATACTCAAAGAAATTTTTTCGTTTACTTACTTCCGATGATGTAATCTTTCAACATGTTTCCCACCCACTGGGATCTTCTGTAACATAAATTCTTTTTTGTTGTAGAGACAGCGCACCATTCTCGATGAAGTGCCAACATGACCAATATCGAATGACGAGAGGTACCAGAATGCAGTTCAAAGTCAACAGATAACATATGAGCCGAAATCTCGATGCTTTATGTCTCATTTTGACCACGAGTAGGAAACCCTTTGAACTCAATATTTTCACCTTTGCCGGGTTTGTATTCTTTCTCGATTCTTCAATCTAACTCTTTAGTTGAACTGTTTTCTATCTTTCTTTACATGCTGAACCTCGGTCAAACAATTTGAACAGTTCGTACACATCTTCAGTATAAACAAAGATGGCGGCTATTTTAATGATGGTTTCAATTTTGCACGTTTTCAGAAAATTATAGCCTTTTCAAAATTTATCAACACCAAAACAGATAATAGCTTCCATTAATACGAAAAAAGGGACTGGGTGGACTTTCAAGAGAATAGGTCATTAGAATGAACATGGATTTGATATTTTTGAAAATAAATGATTTTCTCATCTCATTTATTTCGCAACCACTTGAGATTTGTAATTCGTTTCGAATTTCTTCAGGAATGATTCGTTGATAGATATCCCACGGCTTTCAACAACTCCGTGAAGAAACCTGATATCGAAAAAAAGGTCGGTAAAAATCTTTTTGCTGGTTCATTAGTGTTTATCCGTTAATAAAATTAAATAATACTATAAACAATGAAAAGGGAGAAGGCAAAACAAAAGATGGAAAAAACCTTTTTGTTGTTCATTTTTGTAAGGTCGATTTCTCTAGTGAAGTTCTACAGATAAATAAAAATGTTTTTCATGATCCAAAATATCCTACATCATGAATAATTGGTGGGTTGAGAAAACACAATATTCTTTCGAACTGAAAATATAACTTCAGATGAATGTATAATATTATTTGACGGGTCTACAAGATGTACGCGTTTGTATTTATGTTTTTATACAGCCTAGCCTGGTTTTGTGATGCTATTCTTCTACAACCTTCACAGGCTAATATTTTCCAACCGACTAGCCTCAACTCCTTACTACACACCAGTCATTTGAAGATTTCAGGTGATGTCAATTATTCGACGATAGGTGATGACATGCACCCAGCATCCGGTGTTTTGCACTCCTTGGCAGGTGCGAAGAACGAAAGTGGAAAAAGTTTTGAGGTAAACTTCTGATGTGTTTCTGACTTTAGGCCCTGTCACTATTTAAAGAATATCACCACTTTTTTCCTCTTTTTTGCCTCTTTTTTGCCTCTTTTTTGCCTCATAGGCCCCAATCCGTAAACACGGTTGAAAGATGGTTGTTCTTTATGTACTTTATACAAACTTTCGTGAGCAGAAACTTTTGCGATTTTCGCGAAAGTAAATGTCTTTGGAAATTCTTAACAGGGCGATTCGCGAAAGTTTATGCTCGAGAAAAATTCTCAAAAAGATTGGAAATCTATAAAACCTCAAAATTGTAATAAATATCAAATTTTTGCCATATTTCTATCCTTTAATACCTTAGTCAAAGAGCAACTGTCTTTATCGGATTTGAGTAATATTTTTCACTCTAAATGCAATTTTATTTCGAAAAATCTCATTTTTATCAAACGATTCGCGAAAATTTATACTTGCGAAAAACATTTTCCCTCCAATTCGCGAAATTAAATGTCGTGAATTTCTCGCGAAAGTTTCTGCTCGCGAAAGTTTGTACGCCTAAAGTAGCTTGCCGAATTTTTTGTGTTTTGGAAATGTATATTTTGTATAAAGTTATACAGTTTTCCCCAACTTTCCAGAACACACTTGATTATCTTTCATCGACCACCGACCAACTGGTTGAAATCCTACACAATTTTGAAGTTGGTATGCGCATTGCGGTCCTCACAAATCTCCCAAGAGACACAGATACGAAAGACGTTACAAAATTGGTCAGTAAAATAGACAGTAACGGAATGCGAGCGGTTCATTTGAATCTCGAAGATGTCAAGGACGTGTCTAGTATATGGTATACCATCAATCGATCAGTCGAATTGAAACTGACCACCTTTGTGTTGTTAATGCCTCCATTTTGCTCAATGTTGGTCATAGACGTGGCTTTGAGTAAACATTTGACTGATAAAGATCAGAGCTGGATAGCAGTCAACTTGAACAAGAAAAATAAGGTTGCATTAATGAGAGAAAGATTTCATGTCAATAATCTGCTGATTAGAAAACAGCCGAGGAATCACACGCGCTCACTCGATCGGAGTCAACAGAACAGGTTTGTAGTGAAATGATAAACGTCTCTCTTTTTGTCCTAGTTTTTAATCAAGTTTATCATGAAAATTAACAAGTAACTGAAGATTACTATAGAATTTTAAATAGTTCTATATACGAAAGTATTCCATTATCCTAACCCGCTTACATCATTTTCCTTTTTTATCTAGAGATGATAGCGGTAGCTTACAGACGGATCCAGTGTACACCATTGAGCCTCCAAAATGGCGCAAAACAAAGAAATCATCAGATGTTAAACATTTCCTTCGATTTGCAACCATCTTTTACCACCCACTAGTTTTCCCTCTTCTACATATTCCGAACGAAGCTGGCAGTTGTGAAGTAGGTATGCCATGCCGATTTCCGAAGAAAATCCCCGGACTGTCCGGTGTTCGGTGGATTCCGGCATGTTGTTCCGGATTGATTTTGGATATTTTGCAGAACGTGATTAAAGATATGAACGTTGTGTTCGATTTGTACGTCGTTGAAGACCAAACGTTCGGTGGTTTTCATAATGGATCGTGGACGGGGATCGTTCAAGACGTTTATACGGGAAAAGCGGACGTTGGAGTTCACGCAATGACGCAATTACACCAACGTTTGGACTACGTAGATTACACTGAACCTATTCTTGGTTCATGGTTGGGTATCGTTCGGCGCCGTGAAAAACCGTCGCTACCCGTCATCAATTGGATATTCTTAACCAAACTTCATGTTAACTTGATCATTGCTATTCTAGTCGTGTTTGTTATCAACTTTGTGTTTGCTCTCGTTTGCGAAAACACCATGGCCAAGTATTTACGACTCAAACGTTTCCACACGAGAGACATGTTTTCTTATATCTCTGGACTGCTTTTTCAAAGAGACCTGGGTGCTAAGTTACCAGAATTCTGGTCCAGTCGGCTACCATGTATTTGTTACGCTATTGCCATGACGATCATCATGTCAACATACACTGCTAATCTTACGGCGACGAATATTGTTTACGACGATAGCGATGATTTTCAAGGACTGTCTGATCCTAAGGTATAAATTGAGGTGTTTTTCAATCTTGTTTCTTGACGTTTAAATCAACCTCGTAATTTGGGTTTTGAACTTACATTATTCGATAAATTTTTCCTGAAGGTTATAAGTTACTTTATAAAGATGAAGAACTTTTGTTTCAATAATATAACTGATAAACTCTATTTTTCCCGAGATCAACCGCTACTCTGTGCTTGCTTTTCCCACGTTCTTGCCGGGGATTAGAAAGTTTAATCATCCTACAGTAAAACTGAAAAACTAACAAATTCTCTCTCCCTCTTTCTTAACTTCAGCTGACCAATCCGAGCAGCGAGTTTAAGATCACAGTGATGGGACAAACAGCATATGAGTTGTGGGCGCGAACTAAACCTCTTCTTTATGAACACATGAAAGACGCGATGGTACCCAATGATTACGTC
>NW_027104555.1:0-7608 GCF_902728285.1 Clytia hemisphaerica
AGTCTAAATCTGCTTATCAATCTTCCATTAACGATGCTATCGTCAATCAAGACGTGTATAAGAACAAGCTCTTCAATCAATCGAAACTCAACATTCGTCTAGAGAAGTTTTCTGGGCACCAAGATTCAACAGACTTTTACGCGTTTAAAAGCAACTTCTTGAAACTTCATGAACGAGGAACTCCAAAACATCTGCTACCTGATCTGCTCATCAACAACTACCTCAAAGATCCTGCACTCAGCCTCGTCAAAAGCATCAAAGATATCGACACCATTTGGGATCGACTCAAATTCTCATATGGGGACGTGAAGATGATGTTGACCAGAAAGCTGAACCAATTATCAAGCATGGACAGCCTCTCCAACCTCAAGGATCATGAAGCTATCTCCTTATCACTCACTCAGCAAGCTCGTCGTAACAATGAAAGAGTCAATCACACTAGCCGAGCAACACAAAATCGAACACAATTTGTATTTCAGCGACGGGTTGGTGAGAATTTACAACCTGTTGGATGAATCACGACTGTCAAGATGGTTGCGAGCCATTGCTGGACGAGGACAACCCAAACAACAATGGGCGAGACTTGTCGCATTCCTCGAAGCTGAACAGAACTCTCCAACAACAGCGGATCAACATCCTAGAAGCTTCAAAACCTCCAAAGCCTTCAACCAAAAATCCACCAAAGAAGGACCCACGACAAAAGGTGGACATCATACTGGTTCCGTCTGGCACACAAACCAAAATGTCACATTTGTGAAGAACCTGATGGTCAAAGCGGTCATCTAGCAACTAATGGTCCGTCAAATACCAAGATCATCCAATATCATTCATGCTACAGGTTTTGCCGAACTCAGCCCAGCTAATCGACTTGCCATCCTCAATACCAAAGGATACTGCGTCCAATGCTTATATCCAGGCGCAAACACCAACACTGGAAACCACAAGGAAGGCAATGTCAACGAAGCTTGTTTGCCCTCATCCATCCCATCAGCAGTCAACCATTCGCAAGCACGTACTAGTTTGCGAAGAGCATAAAGACTCCAACGCCAACAAAGATCTACTCACCAATTACAAGGAGCGTTACATGAAGAATCCAAAGCTTCCAACCTTCGCCAAGAATATCAGTCTGTCGTTCCATACTTCAACTCCAAAGACCAACAACTCATCTGACGATGAAGGTATCTACTTATTACAAACTACAAACTGTCATCATCAACAAAACACTTTACAATCTTCTTTGACAATGGGTGCAGCGATTTCCTGATCAAACACTCTGCAATCAAGGACCTTGGAACATCAGCTATCAAAGAATCATCCATTGCCACTCAGATTGGTGGTGTAGGTAAACAACAACCTGCACATCTCTTGGATCATACATCGTCAAGATTCCAATGGCAAACGGACAAGATGCTATGCTATCTGATGGTACATGCCTGCAACAGCTCACTGCAACTTTTCCTGAATATCCGCTCCATGAGGTCAACCAAGCCATCAGAGAGAGCTACCCCGGCAACCCATCAACACTCCCGAAGACATCAGCAACAGTGGGTGGTGACGTACATTTCATGATTGGGGTCAAATATTTGAGATACAGCCCCAAACTTGTATTTCAAATGCCATCAGGATTATCAATCTACAAATCAGTGTTCCGCAATGCAGATGGTGGCCAAGGCGTAATTGGTGGTCCGCATCCCATCTTCACTGCGATCCATCAACAGTTCTTTCAATCAATCAACCTTCAACAGCTTCTGCAGTCAGCAATTCAAGCTCTACCAGAATGGACTCCAAGTCAATCCAGATGTTTCCAAATTATCATTTCCATCCCAGAACCTCAAACGCTTCGAATCAACTGAATCAACTGGGACAGAAATCACCTATCGATGTGTAATGTGCAGAAACTGCAAAGACTGCAAAAACTCCATTCATCAAAGGGAAGTTAGCATCAAAGAGGAGGTTGAGCAAGACGTCATAAACTCATCAATTGACATTGACACCAACCAAAACATCATCACAGCTCGTCTTCCATTCGTCGACAAAGTATCAAAACTAGCACCAAACAAGAATATTGCTCTCAAAATTTACTACAACAGCTCAAGAAGTTGGGAGCTAATCCAAAAGACAAAGACGACATCATCAAATCAGAAGCCAAATTGCAAGAGATGGGGTTACGTCGACTTCGTTGAAAAGCTCACTGCTGACCAACAAACCATGCTAGCTGACTCACCAACGCACAACTTCATCCCATGGCGTGCTGTATGGAAAACCACATCACTAAGTACACCATGTCGAGTTGTATATGACGCATCACACCCAACCAGCTCAGGTTATAGTCTGAATGATTTGTTGGCAAAAGGACAGAACAACCTCAACAAGCTCCAAGAAGTTCTTATCAGATGGTCCATACACCAAGTTGGCATACACACGGATATACGAAAAATGTATAACACGATCAGACTCAACTGCAAAGATTGGTGTTACCAGCGTTACATCTGGCAGAATAACCTCGACCCATCAAAGATTCCAAAGGAAAAGGTAATCAAGACACTCATTTACGGGATACGATCAAGTGGAAACCAAGCAGAATGTGGTCTCCGTGCAATCGCAAACCTATTTGGAGATGAATATCCAGAAGTGAAGCTAATCATCAATGAAGATGTATACGTTGACGATTGCATCACAGGCGAGAAAGACATCGACGCAGCTTTCAACAGAGCTGATCAGTTAGAAGTTGTCATCAATCGTGGAGGATTCAACCTCAAAGGTGTGACATTCTCTGGCATTGATCCATCACCAGACCTCACAGACGATGGTGTTAGCATTTCAGTTGGTGGTATGAAGTGGTATCCCAAAGCCGATCGACTCTCACTCTGCATCTCAGCTTTGAATTTCGCAAAGAAGCAAAGAGGCAAGAAACCAACCAATGCATCAAACATCATTCCAACCAATCTCACTCGAAGGCACTGCGCTTCCAAAGTTGCAGAAATCTTTGACATTACAGGGATGATGACACCAATAGTTGCTGCTATGAAGCTCGACTTACACGATCTTTCAACAAGACAACTAGATTGGGACGACACAATTCCAACTGAACTTCGACCCATCTGGATCAAACACTTCGAAACCATGACTCAACTTGGAGAAATTCAATTCCGTCGTGCAGTCATCCCAGAAGACGCCATCAGTACTGACATCCAAACGCTCGACTTTGGAGATGCCAGCCAATCATTGGTATGTGTTTGCATTTATGCTAGATACACTCGACGAAATGGTCAATTCTCATCTCAACTTGTCTTTGCTCGATCTCGTACTGTACCAAATGGATTGTCACTCCCTCGAGCTGAACTCATGGCATCCCTCATCAACACACATACCGGTGAAGTTGTCAAACGCTCATTTGGTCAATATCACAAATCCAACATCAAATTCACTGACAGTCAGATTGCGCTTCACTGGATTACAAACGATGAAAAACCCCTAAAGCTCTGGGCTCGTAATCGTGTCATAGACATCAACAGATTCTCCAATAGAAATCAATGGTTCTACATACATCAACACTGCTGACATGATGGCAGACATCGGCACTCGACGTGGAGCAACACTTGAAGATGTACAACCAGACTCACCATGGTTCAATGGACATCAATGGATGCACTTACCAATTTCAGACTTTCCAATAAAATCAGCACAAGATCTACGTCTTTCAGCATCTGACACAAACGAAGTGGAGAAAGAACGTATGGTACCCATCAAATATGTGTCAACCCATCACACTATGAATCTTGTGCAACAAAGATACAAATTCAGCCAATACCTCATGGATCCAAACCGTCATCGATTCTCAACTGTTATCAGAATCTTTGCCTATGTTCGAAGATACTCAAAGACACTCTTCGATCGCTCCAAAGACAAATCATCATCAAAGTCTTCAAATCAACAACTCCAAAATATCAAAGTGGATGTTTCTCTGGTTCCCATTCTCACAAACACAGAAATTGAAGAAGCCGAACAATACTTCTTCAAGAAATCATCATCAGAGCTACTGAAGTTCCTTCCTAAATCAAAATACGAACGTATCACCAAGGATGTCCAAGGCATATTGACATACACTGGTCGGATTCTGCCAGATCAGGAAGTGTTAATTGTTGGCAGATTCACTGGCGTTATGAAAGACCTATCATCAGATACATTCTGCGTACCTGTGATGGACAGATATTCACCGGTTGCATACAGCATCGCCCTTGAAACTCACTGGCATCATCCAACTGTGCAACATTCAGGGATAGAAACAACACTTCGCTACACGCTTAAAAAGTGCCACATCATTGAAGGACGTGCACTTATGAAACAGATCAAGAAAGCTTGTCAACGCTGTCGTTTTCTCGAAAAAAGGACGATTGAGATGTCAATGGGACCCATTTCAAGATGCAACATGACAATTGCTCCTGCATTTTATCACACTCAATTGGATCTATCCGGACCATACCAATGTTATGCACCGCAACACAAGAGAACCACTGTGAAAATCTGGCTGATCGTGTTCTGTTGTTGTTCCACAACAGCTACAAAGATTTACACCATGGATGACTACACCACCACATCATTCATCCAAGCCATCACAAGATTCTCTGCAAACCATGGATTTCCAAATCAACTCCTCTGTGACGAAGGCAGCCAATTGGTGAAAGGCTGTAAGGAAATGAACATCAACATCTCAGACCTACAACAAAGGATCCAACGAAACACCAAAGTCAATTTCAATGTGTGTCCAGTCCAAGGACATAACATGCATGGCAAAGTAGAGAGAAAGATAAAGGAGATCAATTCATCTATCTCAAAGAGTCTCAACAATCAACGGTTAGCAATCCTACAATGGGAAACTCTTGTTGCATCAATCGCCAATCAGATCAACAATCTACCGTTAGCCATCGGTGATGTTATTGGTGATTTTGAGATCCTCGATTTGATCACGCCAAACCGACTTCTCCTTGGCAGAAACAACGATAGAAGCATCGACGGCTTGATCACATGTGATTCCCCCACCAAGATCATCAAAGAAAACGAAAAGTGCTTCAACGCCTGGTTCGAAACATGGCTTCTCGTACATGTTCCCAAACTCATGAAGCAACAGAAGTGGTTCCACGATGATTCGTTATCCGAAGGTGACATCGTCATATTCACCAAAGTCGATTCAGTGATTCAAAATCGATATACATACGGGATCATCAGCGCACTTGAGTACGGAAATGATTCATTGCCACGAAGGGCAAAAGTTCGATATCGTAATGCCAACGAGGCAGTTTGTCGTGAAACGTATCGATCAGTTCGTGGTCTTGTGAAAATATGTGGTATTGATGAAAATGACTTGATTGCCGAGCTTGGTGCTCTCGCAAAGGACATTGACTTAAAGTCAAATGCCAAATGATTAATAAAATTTCAACTCAATTTTCTTTGTGGGGAGTGTAAAGTTATTGATTATAAAACCAAATTATAAAAATTATAAAAAGAAAATTTCATAAAAATTTATTAGAATATTTCATAGCTTTAGCCACCATTTTTGTTTACATTTTGTTTACATTTTTCATAGCTTAGCTACCATTTTATTTTAGTATATTTGGCCAACTGAGGTCATGCTCTCAAACCATGTTGTTTTTTGTTGCCTTGACAACTTGGTGCATCAAGTGTATTTAAGGCTTAAAGGCATTCAGCTTCTCACTTGACTCATGACAGCCATGGAGTAAGGACCTCAGCTCCAGACTTGAGTCACTTACAAGTCAATTCAAATAAACATAAACTCAATTCATTCAACAACTGAAGACAAGTCATAGTCTCAGTTTTGTTTTGTCTCTCACACTTACCTGTATGGCCACACCTTCACAGTTTTCATTCATGGCCTAACTGTTTGACTGTGGGGTTTACCGCATATGGTCACGTTCAATCGTTTGAACGTGACCATATGCGGTAAACCCCACAATATTTCACTTCACGTCCTGGTTTAAATTGGGATTATAACTTGGAATATTTCACTTGACGTCCTGGTTTAATTTGGGATTATAACTTGGAATATTTCACTTGACGTCCTGGTACAATTTGAGATTATAACTTGGAATATTTCACTTCACATCGTGGTTTAATTTGGGATTGTAACTTGGAATATTTCACTTGACGTCCTGGTACAATTTGAGATTATAACTTACAATATTTCACTTGACGTCCTGGTTTGATTTGAAATTATAACTTATTTCACTTGACGTCCTGGTACAATTTGAGATTATGACTTGGCATATTTCACCAACGCCCTGGTATAAATTGAGACTGTTACTGAAATATGTTATCATGATATGCAATTTTTCACTTGACGTCCTGATATAATTTGAGATTATGATTTGGAATTTGGAATTTACATCAGCCTTCTGGAATAGACCTTTTTTCAAAGAGGCCACCCTGTTGAATAATTATGTAGTCCAGCAGAATAACAATGATAAACCCATGCATAATTATTACAATATGCATGAAACAGTAATTATGCATTGCTGTATATCATTTGTTTTATGGCTGGACTACATAATTATTCAATAGGGTTGCCTCTTTGAAAAAAGGTCTATTAGTCGAGACTGTAATACAGTATTGTCGGAAGGCAGTTTAGAATCATTTGTTTATCATGATTGAATTACCTATTTATCAGTTTTTGTAAATAAGAAATTTAATGTCATTTAAATCTGCCTCAAGGTTTTTACTGATTGGTACTTTTCCATTTTTAAAGCTAATTTCTGGGGATTTCTTAACTTTTCTCCTATTTCATCCTCATTTTTAATGTCTCTTTTTGGGTAGAAAGAAATTCAAGCTCAAATCAAAGCAAGATCTACATACTGCAAAGCTTACAAGCTGGAACTTTTTTACTTTTTCCCTGCAAAAGTTATCATAAGATTTTTCATCCACTACTGTAAATCTTTTATCAAACAGGAAAGTCACAAATTCGAGATTGCAAGTATTTAAACTGTCAATGATTTGTATACATATCCTTTGTCTTTGAGCAAATGGTGGTGGGGAGAATATACTATAGCTTTTTATTTACATGGACTTTAATATATAAAAGGGGTAAATATAAGGATAAAATCCTCAGGCAAAAAAACAACAAACAAACAAACTTACATGATTTGATGTTTTTTAAGAAATTTATAACGTGAAAGTTTAGATAGATATCCTTGTTGCAAAGAAATTACAAACTTATTAAAAGAATGATTGTTTATAAAAATTGTTTTCTAAGAAAAGAAAGTGTAGTTCCAAGAAAATATAAAAGGAATAAAAGGAAGAGGGTCTCCAAAGAGAACTAAAATATTTCTTGGAATCCCTCTTTTATCTCAGTTTCTCTCCCGCCTCTTTTTTTTTGTTTTGATTTTTTCGAATACCGAACACAGTTGGCCTCGCATACGGAAACTCGAATTCGTACGATTTGGGCAGTTTCTGTATTTTGTACCAAAATCGTATAGTCTAAGACTGGCAACTCTACCGACTGTTAACTCTTTTCGGCAAAAAAACCCGTTTGCGAATTTTCTTCGGCTTTGGGCTTTTTTCTTAGATAGTGATTCGTCTTAGACTATAACATAGTCT